>NW_028119595.1:0-53000 GCF_965119305.1 Pelophylax lessonae | reverse complement strand
AAAGGACACCAAGGAAACAATAGTGTCACTAGAAAGTATAAATATCACCGAAAAAACGATACTGGCATCAATTGATGTAGAATCACTTTATACGAATATTAAACAGAAGGACGCATTAAACGCTACCAAATGGGCTTTAGAAAATTACACAAATTTGAAAGACACACAAAGAGAATTTTTATTGGAAGGCCTAAATATGGCAATGTCAAACCATCATTTTTGGTATAAGAATGAGTATTACAACCAAATAAAAGGTGTAGCGATGGGAGCACGTTATGCTCCTAGCGTAGCGAATATATTCTTAGCCAAATGGGAAGAAGAAGAAATCTACTCAAAATACCCACAACAGCTGAGGTACTATCGTCGTTATCTGGACGATATCTTGGTTGTGTGGGAAGGATCCCAGGAGTCTCTTGAACAATTTTTTAAAAAAATGAATAAAAATAAATACCAGATAAAATTTACAGGAAACACAGATAAGAATACAATACAATTTCTAGATCTGGAGATATACAAGCACAACGGCACTTTAAATACTAGAACCTTCTTTAAAAAGGTGGACACAAATGGATATATCTCCAAAAGGAGTTGCCACCATCCGGCATGGATACAGGCAATACCCAAGGGACAATTCACCCGGATAAGAAGGAACTGTACAGATCTGAAAGACTACAATATACAGACAGACAAACTAATAGAAAGATTTAAAGAAAAAGGTTATAAAGAGAAAGAGTTGAAACAAACCCAGAAGAAAATATCCGAAGTAAAGAGAGAAGACCTTCTGAAGAAGAAAAAGAAGAAAAAAAGGAAAATCGAACTTCGAACTGGCTTTCATTACGGGGTTTAATACACAATATAAAGAAGTTGAGAAGTGTATAAAGAGAAATTGGCATATTTTATTAAGAGATGACACGTTGAAATCATTACTCCCTAAATACCCTAAATTTATCTACAAAAGGGCTCCGGGATTACGTAATATGTTAGCAAAAAATGTTCCGGATCCACCTAAAAGACAACAAATGTTCTTTGCAAAAAATGGTTTCTATAGATGCAGAAGATGTAAAGCCTGCAGGATAAGCAAATTTAAGAAAAGAATAGAACATAAGTTTTTCTCTTCAGACAACCGAGAGTTTGAGATAAAACAATTTATTACTTGCGACACCAAATTCGTTACATATATGTGCATTTGTCCCTGTGGACTTAAATACATTGGACGCACTACTCGCACTTTAGCAACAAGGATAGGAGAACATGTCGATAATATTAAAAAAGGTTTCAAAAAGCACAGCCTATCCAATCATTTCAGACTACACCACAACCAGGATCCTTCCCTCCTTTGGTTTTGTGGGATTGATAAAATATTTAATCATTGGAGAGGCGCAGACATGCGGAAGAAAATATCACAGAATGAAACCGTCTGGATACATCGTTTAAAAACATTAAAACCCTTGGGGCTAAATGCGGACATAGATTTAAATTGTTTTCTTAATAATTTTTAATAATAGAATTTTATAGATATTCAGAATAAAAATCCATCTCTTTTTATACATATATCCCTTGACATTTTAGCTATTTTAAAAAATTTTAATTTTTAATCTGTAATACTATCTAGTACTTTGTACAACATGTTTATATATATTTATATATTTTAGAAATTTTAAAAAATATTTAAATTATAAGATTAGAGCCGTCCGATTATAAATATTGGAAAATATTCCCATTTTAGAACCTAACTAATCTTGATTCCCAAAAAATTTCCACTAGATGGCGCTATAAATATAAGAAACTAGTCCATATAATGGTTTTAAATAAAGCTAAAAACAAAAAGATAATTTTAATAATTTTTAATAATTTTTGATAATTAATAAAGTTTTATATTGTATGTTAATGGATTGTGATATATTTAATAGCTTTTTATGAACTGTTATGAAAATTGTATGATACATGTGAGTAAGGGGAACGTATACGACGGATATGCAGCATAAATCCGAGGACATGAAAAAAATTTACAAATCCCCATATAGATCGCCACTATTAAAGTAAAGAAACAATTGGCAATAAGTGTTAGCTGAAAATAAATTGTAAACAAGATGCCGATAACATACTGAGTAATAGCCAATCAAAAGAAGGTCCGTGACACTTAAGGAAAGAGACTCCGGGGAACAGTAGCCGCCTGATGACGCACAGATGCGAAATGCATTGTGGTTACTGACAAACCCGGAAGCAAAACACACAGGCATTCGTAGCAGAGGCAGGGACGCTCGCCGACCGCCGCACACAGCACAGTGAGAGGAAAACTAAGAGGAAGCTGCAGATCCTCGGATACGATTCCCCACTACTGAAAGATTTTGTGTACTGCCGAATTGCCCAGTGCCAGGAGGGCACAACTAATAGTAAGGGACCAACTGTATACCTTTTTATTAATTTTCAAATAAAGCATACAATATTTCACTATTGGAGGCTTTTTTTGTTTATCTTTATGCGGACTATATGGTCCATACATGCCTAATGTAGGAGCAGATATCCATCCCAAAAGATATCGAGGAGAGGTCTGATCCACCCAAAGGGATCACAGGCGTTGGGAGTCATTGTGACTTATTGGAAGCTGGTAAGAGGCCACGTGTGTCACACCCCACCACCTGAAGCACTTTAAGGAGCATATTTTTTGCACGAATTGCAGAGACACTTGCTATATAATTATTTTGCACTGGAGAGCACGAATATATCTGTTTATATTTGATGAGTTTTTTATGCACGCACTATTAAGCACTTTTATTTGCTTGCTGCACGGAATATTATATATTTATATAATTGATTTGCTTGTTGCATGTACAATATATTTATTTATTTATTTATTTATATATAACTATTTATGTATTTATTTACCAATAAGCAACAGAAATATTTTTAATTTTGAGTTGTGCACTTTAAAATATATCTATTACCTTTAATAATTTATTCACTAATAAGCACTTTTAATACATATTTAATACACGTGCTACCCTGAACAAGTTTTATTCCAGTAAATATAAAAGATCACCAGCGCCTTTTTCATCTACGTCCCTCGCTTTCTTACTGTTTATATACTTAAAGAACTTCTTGGGGTTCTTTTTACTCTCTTCCGCTATATGTCTCTCGTGTTCTATTTTAGCCGCCCTGATTTCGTCTTTACATTTCTTATTACACTCTTTGTAATGCTTAAATGCTGCCAATGACCCCTCAGTCTTGTATTTTTTGAAGGCCTTTTCTTTAGCACTAATATACATTTTTATGTTGGAGTTTAGCCACCCAGGGTTTAGTTTTGCTCTTTTAAATTTATTTCCTGCGCACACCTATGGGCGGTGTAGGTGGAAGCGGCGGTGGAGGAGGACCAGGGCCGGATTAAGAGCATCATGGGCTTGGTGCTGAGGATTTTGAAGGGCCTTAAGGGCCGTGCCTTGGCATGCACCCAGAGGAGGAAGGGTGCAGCCATGCATGCCTAATTCCACATGGGATGCTGTCTCTGAAGCCTATAAACACATCCATGCATCGGCAACTGTCCCTCCTTGTCCGGCCTTCGTGCTGTGTGGGGAGGTTCTGAGGGAGCTGCCTGGGGAAGCGAGCACAGAAGCCAGACTTCTGTGTTTACAAGTGACAGAAGAGCGGTAACAGTGAATATGGCCAACCCGGGGCCTGGAGCTGCAGCTCCAATAGCCCCTACGTTAATCTGGCCCTGAGGAGGACGAGGTAGCCAACACTGCTTCTTTTCACAAATTTTAAATGAGGGTACACCCCAAAAGAGTGAGAAAGAGCAAAAATGGAACAATGGCTGGGTAAGGTCGGTATCCATCGCTATTCTGCACAAGGTACGGAAAAGTCCCGTGGGATCCATGCCTGGTTCATTTTAATGAACGTGAGCTTGTCCACATTGTCTCTGGACAGACGGCTGCGCTTGTCTGTGATAAGGCCCCCAGCCGTGCTAAATACCCGTTCAGATAATACATTGGCTGCAGGGCACGCCAGCAGCTCCAAGGCGTAAAGGGCAAGCTCAGGCCATGTGCCCAACTTGGAGACCCAGAAGTTGAAGGGGGCAGACCCCTCATTCAGTACGTCTAGGTGTGTGCAAACATACTGCTCCACCATGTTGGTGAAATGCTGCCTCCTGCTAAGACGTTCCATATGAGCTGCTGGTGCTGCTGTTTGTTGTGGCATGCTGACAAAGCTTTTCCACATTTTGGCCATGCTAACCCTGCCTTCTGAGGTGCTGGCGGTGCCCTGGTTGCGTTGGCGACCTCTTCCTCCTCCTCCTCCTCCTCCGCCTTGTGCTTTCACTGTGGCCCCGCTGTGAGGTGGGAATGCCAGCAGCATCGCATCTACCAGCGTGCGCTTGTACTCGCGCATCTTGCGATCGCGCTCCAGTGAGTGAATTAAGGACGGTACGTTGTCCTTGTAACAGGGATCCAGCAGCGTGGCCACCCAGTAATCAGCACAAGTTAGAATGTGGGCAACTCGGCGGTCGTTGTGGAGACACTGCAGCATGTAATCGCTCATGTGTGCCAGGCTGTCCAGAGGCAACGAAAGGCTGTCCTCTGTGGGAGGTGTATCGTCCGTGTCCTCTGTATCCCCCCAGCCACGCACCAGTGATGGCCATGAGCTGGCCTGGGTGCCACCCTGCTGTGAACATGCTTCCATCTCCTCCTCCTCATCCTCCAGAACTGTGCCCCTGCTGGACAATTGTGTCCCTGGCGTTTGTGTGTGCAGGAACCCACCCTCGGAGCCCCTTGCGAATGACTGCCCTGAAAGCCTTGGAAATGTTACCTCTTCATCCTCCTCCTCCTCCTCCTCCTCCTCATCCTGTGCCACACCCTCTTCCATCATCGCCCGAATTGTTTTTTCAAGGAGGCATAGAAGTGGGATAGTTAAGCTGACAACGGCGTCATCGGCACTGGCCATGTTGGTGGAGTACTCAAAACAGCGCAACAAGGCACACAGGTCTCGCATGGAGGCCCAGTTATTGGTGGTGAAGTGGTGCTGTTCCGCAGAGCGACTCACGCGTGCGTGCTGCAGCTGAAACTCTACTATGGCCTGCTGCTGCTCGCACAGTCTTTGCAGCATGTGCAAGGTGGAGTTCCACCTTGTGGGCACGTCACATATGAGGCGGTGAGCGGGAAGGCCGAAGTTACGCTGCAGCGCTGCCAGGCGAGCAGCAGCAGAGTGAGAACGCCGAAAGTGCGCACAGACGGCCCGCACTTTCTGCAGCAGCTCTGACATATCGGGGTAGTTTTTAAGGAACCTCTGTACCACCAAATTCGCCAGGGAAGGGATGTTCGTCAAACCAGCTAGGCCCAGAGCTGCTATGAGATTTCGCCCGTTATCGCACACCACCAGGCCGGGCTTGAGGCTCGCTGGCAGCAACCACTCATTTGTCTGCTGTTCCATGCTCCTCCACAACTCCTGCGCGGTGTGTGGTTTGTCCCCCAAACAGGCAAGTTTTAAAACTGTGATGAAAATATTAAAGTCCCAGACACAACGTGTCTATGTGTTGAAATCTATCCCGTGAAATAGGTGATGACAAATGGTGATAAACTCAAATGGTGACTTAAGTTCCCTCCACCTGTTGGAATTCCTCCTTACCGGACGGAATAAAAATAAGTGCTCTCCTCTGCACACAGTCAACAATCCGACATTCCAGCTATAATTTAAAAATACATTATTAAACTTAAGCCAAGGGACCCGCAAGAGACTTCCGGAGCCTTCTCTGCGGACAACGGAAGTGACGCGGATCCCTGCAGAATAAATAGGACGGAAGTGACGGCGCGCGAGAACCTCTTTTCTCTGAAGATAACCTATCGGTGGAAACGCGTCAGAGGGAGGCGTACCGTCACTACGTCGCTTGGGAACCGGGCTGCAGCCGGTCCCATTCATCCCAGGAATTCCTCATCGCTTTTCTAACATCTAGCGCATTTGTCTGCATAACATGTAAGTGCAATATTTATTTGAATAAATGATGTATCGAAGGTAATACACTATTAGTGATTATTCCTTTACATGCTGTGCCATGCTATATGAGACGATCCATTGAGCATATTCAATCAAGTGGCTGTCATTATCATCCGGATAAGGAGCTATACTCATTAGGAGTTTGGGGCAGTGTGCATTACCCACATCCATCTGGTAAGAGGCCTAGCGGGCTACTTTGCATGCAAGGTGGAGAGCTCGTATTTAGGTTGGAGCACAAGGATTGTTGACTGTGTGCAGAGGAGAGCACTTATTTTTATTCCGTCCGGTAAGGAGGAATTCCAACAGGTGGAGGGAACTTAAGTCACCATTTGAGTTTATCACCATTTGTCATCACTAGTGTTGAGCGAACACGGACTGTATTATTCGTGTTCGTACCGAATAATTGGATTTTTTGTACCCGAACACGGACACGGACACTTTACTGTATGTTCGGGTAAAAATCCGTGTTCGGTCGTTTTATTTCCGGGTTTTGCATGCTTTGGCGCTCTTTTCATGGCGGGCTTTCAACAGCCAATCAACAATCGTTTAACTGGTGTGCCTTAAGCCATCCCAGCCATGCCTGCAAATGTCTCAGTAGCTGTGATTGGCCGTCTGAAGCATGTGACCAAGTCTTTATAAGTTCCAGGCAGCCGCAGCGTCTTCATTCTGCTGCTTAGATCAGGGACAGAGCACACATCAACGTGCTGGCTGCTGATTAGGGAAAGACAGGCAGGAAAAAAACATTTGTGTCCGGATAGAATTGAGGGACAGGTCGGAGTGTTTAGGCAGGGCGAGTTGTAGGCATTTTAGGGATAGAGTCTGCTGAATTATAGGGTCAGTGTCTTCTACAAAGTACAATCGATATTGCTGTGTGGGGGGTGGGGTGACTCTGCACTCAATCCTGATCTACGATCTCTTCTCAATCCTGTTAGGGAGAGGCTGCTGCTGCTGAATTTTAGGGAAACTGTGTTCTACAAACTACAATCGATATTGCTGTGTGGTGTGGGATAGGAGATAGGCAGGTGTCAGTGATCCACATCCATTTTTCTGTGTGTGAGCTGCAGTGAACACAATCTTTTTGGGCTGCAGTGAACACAATCTTTTTGGGGTGCAGTGAACAACGTCCTTTTTGGGGTGCAGTGAACAAAATCTTTTTGGGGTGCAGTGAACAAAATCCTTTTTGGGGTGCAGTGAACAACATCCTTTTTGGGGTACAGTGAACACAATCTTTTTGGGGTGCAGTGAACAAAATCCTTTGTGGGGTGCAGTGAACACAATCTTTGTGGGGTGCAGTGAACACAATCTTTTTGGGGTGCAGTGAACAACATCCTTTTTGGGGTGCAGTGAACACAATCTTTGTGGGGTGCAGTGAACACAATCTTTTTGGGGTGCAGTGAACAAAATCCTTTTTGGGGTGCAGTGAACACAATCTTTTTGGGGTGCAGTGAACAAAATCCTTTGTTGGGTGCAGTGAACACAATCTTTGTGGGGTGCAGTGAACACAATCTTTGGGGGGTACAGTGAACACAATCTTTTTGGGGTGCAGTGAACAAAATCCTTTGTGGGGTGCAGTGAACACAATCTTTGGGGGGTACAGTGAACACAATCTTTTTGGGGTGCAGTGAACAAATCCTTTGTGGGGTGCAGTGAACACAATCTTTGTGGGGTGCAGTGAACACAATCTTTTTGGGGTGCAGTGAACAAAATCCTTTTTGGGGTGCAGTGAACAAAATCCTTTTTGGGGTGCAGTGAACACAATCTTTTTGGGGTGCAGTGAACAAAATCCTTTGTGGGGTGCAGTGAACACAATCTTTGTGGGGTACAGTGAACAGAATCTTTGTGGGGTGCAGTGAACACAATCTTTGGGGGATACAGTGAACACAATCTTTTTGGGGTGCAGTGAACAAAATCCTTTGTGGGGTGCAGTGAACACAATCTTTGGGGGGTACAGTGAACACAATCTTTTTGGGGTGCAGTGAACAAAATCCTTTGTGGGGTGCAGTGAACACAATCTTTGTGGGGTGCAGTGAACACAATCTTTTTGGGGTGCAGTGAACAAAATCCTTTTGGGGGTGCAGTGAACAACATCCTTTTTGGGGTGCAGTGAACACAATCTTTTTGGGGTGCAGTGAACAAAATCCTTTGTGGGGTGCAGTGAACACAATCTTTGTGGGGTATAGGGAACAGAATCTTTGTGGGGTGCAGTGAACACAATCTTTGGGGGTACAGTGAACACAATCTTTTTGGGGTGCAGTGAACAAAATCCTTTTAGGGTGCAGTGAACACAATCTTTGTGGGGTGCAGTGAACAAAATCCTTTTTGAGGTGCAGTGAACACAATCTTTGTGGGGTGCAGTGAACACAATCTTTGTGGGGTGCAGTGAACACAATCTTTGTGGGGTACAGTGAACACAATCTCATACTTCTGAAGATTTGAGGGTGCTGCCTGTTCCATACTCCTCCTCCTACTGCTCAACCATCCTTTTAGGGGTACAAACAATAGTAATTGGGGCCTAGTGTGGTGGTGTACATGTGAGATACATACACTTTCTTTTTGATCATATTTTCTATTCCGCTATTCAATTAAAACCTTTGGGGATCAATTAAATTGTGTGATAGTCTGTGTCGGTACGTGTGAGTTCCACCTTTCCAAGTTTTTGGGGTTCATCTCATACTTCTGAAGATTTGAGGGTGCTGCCTGTTCCATACTCCTCCTCCTACTCCTCAACCATCCTTTTAGGGGTACAAACAATAGTAATTGGGGCCTAGTGTGGTGGTGTACGTGTGAGATACATACACTTTCTTTTTGATCATATTTTCTATTCTGCTATTCAATTAAAACCTTTGGGGATCAATTAAATTGCGTGATAGTCTGTGTCGGTACGTGTGAGATCCACCTTTCCAAGTTTTTGGGGTTCATCTCATACTTCTGAAGATTTGAGGGTGCTGCCTGTTCCATACTCCTCCTCCTACTGCTCAACCATCCTTTTAGGGGTACAAACAATAGTAATTGGGGCCTAGTGTGGTGGTGTACGTGTGAGATACATACACTTTCTTTTTGATCATATTTTCTATTCCGCTATTCAATTAAAACCTTTGGGGATCAATTAAATTGCGTGATAGTCTGTGTCGGTACGTGTGAGATCCACCTTTCCAAGTTTTTGGGGTTCATCTCATACTTCTGAAGATTTGAGGGTGCTGCCTGTTCAATACTCCTCCTCCTACTGCTCAACCATCCTTTTAGGGGTACAAACAATAGTAATTGGGGCCTAGTGTGGTGGTGTACGTGTGAGATACATACACTTTCTTTTTGATCATATTTTCTATTCCGCTATTCAATTAAAACCTTTGGGGATCAATTAAATTGCGTGATAGTCTGTGTCGGTACATGCGAGATCCACCTTTCCAAGTTTTTGGGGTTCATCTCATACTTCTGAAGATTTGAGGGCGCTGCCTGTTCCATACTCCTCCTCCTACTCCTCAACCATCCTTTTAGGGGTACAAACAATAGTAATTGGGGCCTAGTGTGGTGGTGTACGTTTGAGATACATACACTTTCTTTTTGATCATATTTTCTATTCCGCTATTCAATTAAAACCTTTGGGGATCAATTAAATTGTGTGATAGTCTGTGTCGGTACGTGCGAGATCCACCTTTCCAAGTTTTTGGGGTTCATCTCATACTTCTGAAGATTTGAGGGTGCTGCCTGTTCCATACTCCTCCTCCTACTGCTCAACCATCCTTTTAGGGGTACAAACAATAGTAATTGGGGCCTAGTGTGGTGGTGTACGTGTGAGATACATACACTTTCTTTTTGATCATATTTTCTATTCCGCTATTCAATTAAAACCTTTGGGGATCAATTAAATTGCGTGATAGTCTGTGTCGGTATGTGCGAGATCCACCTTTCCAAGTTTTTGGGGTTCATCTCATACTTCTGAAGATTTGAGAGTGCTGCCTGTTCCATACTCCTCCTCCTACTCCTCAACCATCCTTTTAGGGGTACAAACAATAGTAATTGGGGCCTAGTGTGGTGGTGTACGTGTGAGATACATACACTTTCTTTTTGATCATATTTTCTATTCCGCTATTCAATTAAAACCTTTGGGGATCAATTAAATTGCGTGATAGTCTGTGTCGGTACGTGTGAGATCCACCTTTCCAAGTTTTTGGGGTTCATCTCATACTTCTGAAGATTTGAGGGTGCTGCCTGTTCCATACTCCTCCTCCTACTGCTCAACCATCCTTTTAGGGGTACAAACAATAGTAATTGGGGCCTAGTGTGGTGGTGTACGTGTGAGATACATACACTTTCTTTTTGATCATATTTTCTATTCCGCTATTCAATTAAAACCTTTGGGGATCAATTAAATTGCGTGATAGTCTGTGTCGGTACGTGTGAGATCCACCTTTCCAAGTTTTTGGGGTTCATCTCATACTTCTGAAGATTTGAGGGTGCTGCCTGTTCCATACTCCTCCTCCTACTGCTCAACCATCCTTTTAGGGGTACAAACAATAGTAATTGGGGCCTAGTGTGGTGGTGTACGTGTGAGATACATACACTTTCTTTTTGATCATATTTTCTATTCCGCTATTCAATTAAATCCTTTGGGGATCAATTAAATTGCGTGATAGTCTGTGTCGGTACATGTGAGATCCACCTTTCCAAGTTTTTGGGGTTCATCTCATACTTCTGAAGATTTGAGGGTGCTGCCTGTTCCATACTCCTCCTCCTACTGCTCTACCATCCTTTTAGGGGTACAAACAATAGTAATTGGGGCCTAGTGTGGTGGTGTACGTGTGAGATACATACACTTTCTTTTTGATCATATTTTCTATTCCGCTATTCAATTAAAACCTTTGGGGATCAATTGAATTGCGTGATAGTCTGTGTCGGTACGTGTGAGATCCACCTTTCCAAGTTTTTGGGGTTCATCTCATACTTCTGAAGATTTGAGGGTGCTGCCTGTTCCATACTCCTCCTCCTACTGCTCAACCATCCTTTTAGGGGTACAAACAATAGTAATTGGGGCCTAGTGTGGTGGAGTACGTGCGAGATACATACACTTTTTTTGATCATATTTCCTATTCCGCTATTCAATAAAAACCTTTGAGGATCAATTGAATTGCGGGATAGTCTGTGTCGGTACGTGTGAGATCCACCTTTCCAAGTTTTTGAGGTTCATCTCATACTTCTGAAGATTTGAGGGTGCTGTCTGTTCCATACTCCTCCTACTCCTCATCCATCCTTTTAGGGGTAGAAACAATAGTAATTGGGGCCTAGTGTGGTTTTGTACGTGCGAGATACATACACTTTTTTGGATCATATTTCCTATTCCGCTATTCAATAAAAACCTTTCTAGGGCAAGATCTTAAATTACAGAAATATGAGGAGACCGTCAAATAAGGGCCGTGGCCTGGGTCGTGGTGCTGCTGGTAGAGCTCCTGTTGCAAGGAGAGGACGTGGTCGATCTGTGCCAGCTACACGCACAAGTGAAACACCTTCCTCAAGTGTGAGTAGGCGACAGAACCTGCATCAGTATTTGGTAGGGCATCATACGCCCCTAGAAGTGATGAGGCCAGAACAAGTGGAGGCGATAGTAGATTGGCTTGCTGCTGACAGTGCCTCCAGTTCCTTCACATTGTCTCCCACCCAGTCTACTGCAGAAAGGTCAGAGTTGGCACCTGCAGCCGATGTCCAACCGTCTTTCACCTCACCCCCTTGCAAATCAGGCAAGCAGTCTGAGCCCCAAGCCATACAGCAGTCTCTTCTTCTTTTTGATGACTCTGTCAGCAGGGTTTCCCAGGGCCATCCACCTAGCCCTGCCCCAGAAGTGGAAGAGATTGAGTGCAGCGATGCCCAACCACTTATTTCTCAAGATGAGTACATGCAAGGATCATCGCAGCACGTCTCCGATGATGACGAAACGCAGGTGCCAACTGCTGCGGCGTTCAGCATTGTGGAGACCGACAAGGAGGGCAGGGGTGAAGACTGGGTGGAAGATGATGTGGAGGACGATGAGGTCCTCGACCCCACATGGAATAAACGTCATGCAGGTGACCTGAGTAGTTTGGAGGAAGAGGCGGTGGTCGCACAGAGCCACCAGCACAGCAGAAGAGGGAGCAGGGTGCAGAAGCGGAGCGGCCGTGCCCTAGACACTACGCCCGCTACTGCCCAACGCAGCAAGGGAACGAGCGCACCAAAGTCAGCTCAAAGGAGTTCTCTAGCGTGGAAGTTCTTTAGAAAATGTGCTGATGACCGGACACGAGTGGTTTGCACCCTGTGCAATCAGAGCTTGAAGCGAGGCATAAACCTTCTCAACCTGAGCACAACCTGCATGATCAGGCATCTAAGTGCAAAGCACGAGCTGCAGTGGAGTACACACCTTCAAAACCAAGAAACGTCTCTGGCTCATCCTGCTTCCTCTTCTGCTGCAGTCTCGGCCGCTCCAGCCACATCTGTAGTGATACCGGCACCTGCCACCCCGCAAACAGACGATCTGTCAGCAACACCACCACCTGGGTCACCAACAACCATCTCCACAATGTCCCGTGGAAGCGTTCAGCTTTCCATCTCCCAAACACTTGAGAGGAAGAGGAAGTACCCCCCTACCCACCCGCGATCCCTGGCCCTGAATGCCAGCATTTCAAAATTATTGGCCTTTGAAATGCTGTCATTCCGTCTGGTGGAGACGCACAGTTTTAAAAACCTTATGTCGGTGGCTGTCCCACAGTACGTCGTGCCCAGCCGCCACTACTTTTCCAGGCAAGCCATCCCTTCCCTGCACAACCAAGTGGGGGAAAAAATCAGGTGTGCACTGCGCAACGCCATCTGTGCCAAGGTCCACCTAACTACCGATACGTGGACCAGTAAGCACGGTCAACGGCACACTGGGTAAATGCAGTGGCGGATGGGCCTGAGGCGGATTGCAATTTGGCGCATGTCCTTCCACCACCGAGGATTGCAGGGCGCTTCAGTTTGCCTCCTGTTCCTAACTCCTCCTACTCCGCTTCCTCATCTTCTACCGCCTCCTCATCCAGACAGCGTAACACCTTCACCACCAACTTCAGCACGGCCAGGGGTAAACGACAGCAGGCAGTTTTACAACTTGCCTGTTTGGGGGACAAACCACACACCGCGCAGGAGTTGTGGAGGAGCATGGAACAGCAGACAAATGAGTGGTTGCTGCCAGCGAGCCTCAAGCCCGGCCTGGGCGAAATCTCATAGCAGCTCTGGGCCTAGCCGGTTTGACGCACATCCCTTGCCTGGCGCATGTGCTGAATTTGGTGGTGCAGAGGTTCCTTAAAAACTACCCCGATATGTCAGAGCTGCTGCAGAAAGTGCGGGCCGTTTGTGCGCACTTTCGGCGTTCTCACCCTGCTGCTGCTCGCCTGGCAGCGCTGCAGCGTAACTTCGGCCTTCCCGCTCACCGCCTCATATGTGACGTGCCCACAAGGTGGAACTCCACCTTGTACATGCTGGAAAGACTGTGCAAGCAGCAGCAGGCCATAGTGGAGTTTCAGCTGCAGCACGCACGCGTGAGTCGCTCTGCGGAACAGCACCACTTCACCACCAATAACTGGGCCTCCATGCGAGACCTGTGTGCCTTGTTGCGCTGTTTTGAGTACTCCACCAACATGGCCAGTGGCAATGACGCCGTTCTCAGCTTAACTATCCCACTTCTATGCCTCCTTGAAAAAACAATTCGGGCGATGATGGAAGAGGATGTGGCACAGGATGAGGAGGAGGAGGAGGATGAAGAGGTAACATTTCCAAGGCTTTCAGGGCAGTCATTCGCAAGGGGCTCCGAGGGTGGGTTCCTGCACACACAAACGCCAGGGACACAATTGTCCAGCAGGGGCACAGTTCTGGAGGATGAGGAGGATGAGGAGGAGGAGGAGCTGGAGGAGGAGATGGAACCATGTTCACAGCAGGGTGGCACCCAGGCCAGCTCATGGCCATCACTGGTGTGTGGCTGGGGGGATACAGAGGACACGGACGATACACCTCCCACAGAGGACAGCCTTTCGTTGCCTCTGGGCAGCCTGGCACACATGAGCGATTACATGCTGCAGTGTCTCCACAACGACCGCCGAGTTGCCCACATTCTAACTTGTGCTGATTACTGGGTGGCCACGCTGCTGGATCCCCGTTACAAGGACAACGTACCGTCCTTAATTCACTCACTGGAGCGCGATCGCAAGATGCGCGAGTACAAGCGCACGCTGGTAGACGCCATGCTGCTGGCATTCCCATCTGACAGCGGGGCCGCAGTGGAAGCACAAGGCAGAGGAGGAGGAGGAGGAGGAGGTCGCCAACGCAACCAGGGCACCGCCAGCACCTCAGAAGGCAGGGTTAGCATGGCCGAAATGTGGAAAAGCTTTGTCAGCACGCCACAACAAACAGCAGCACCAGCAGCTCAGATGGAACGTCTTAGCAGGAGGCAGCATTTTACCAACATGGTGGAGCAGTATGTGTGCACACGCCTACATGTAGTGAATGAGGGGTCTGCCCCCTTCAACTTCTGGGTCTCCAAATTGGGCACATGGCCTGAGCTTGCCCTTTACGCCTTGGAGGTGCTGGCGTGCCCTGCAGCCAGTGTATTATCTGAACGGGTATTTAGCACGGCTGGGGGCGTTATAACAGACAAGCGCAGCCGCCTGTCCAGAGACAATGTGGACAAGCTCACGTTCATTAAAATGAACCAGGCATGGATCCCACGGGACTTTTCCGTACCTTATGCAGAATAGCAATGGATACCGACCTTACCCACCCATTGTTCCATTTTTGCTCTTTCTCACTCTTTTGGGGTGTACCCTCATTTAAAATTTGTGAAAAGAAGCAGTGTTGGCTACCTCGTCCTCCTCCTCAGGGCCAGATTAACGTAGGGGCTATTGGAGCTGCAGCTCCAGGCCCCTACCTTTTATATAGGCCCCGGGTTGGCCATATTCACTGTTACCGCTCTTCTGTCACTTGTAAACACAGAAGTCTGGCTTCTATGCTCGCTTCCCCAGGCAGCACCCTCAGAACCTCCCCACACAGCGCGAAGGCCGGACAAGGAGGGACAGTTGCCGATGCATGGATGTGTTTATGGGCTTCAGAGACAGCATCCCATGTTGAATTAGGCATGCATGGCTGCACCCTTCCTCCTCTGGGTGCATGCCAAGGCACGGCCCTTAAGGCCCTTCAAAATCCTCAGCACCAAGCCTATGATGCTCTTAATCCGGCCCTGGTCCTCCTCCACCGCCGCTTCCACCTACACCGCCCATAGGTGTGCGCAGCCTATTGCATTAAGGTGTGCACCCCAAAGTTGAAATACACATGCATGTGTTTGCCAGCAGGGAGAGTAATGTATCGGGGCCATGTACCTGTAGGCAAAGAGAAATAGAGCAGAGCAGGTCCGAGGGAGATCTTTCCCATCTCCTCACTGGCAATGCTATGTGCCCTAGGTGATTAGGGTGTGCCCAGGCACACCCTGTGCGCATGCCTATGTCACCGCCACATCCACCACCACCTCAACCTCCCTCCTACTCCATATGGGCCTCGTCCTTCAGAGATGAAGAAGAACATTGTTTTATTTTTCTGTTTTTTTTTGTTGTTTTAAGTTATTTCCCTATCCACATTTGTTTGCAGAGCACTTGCCATGCTCTTAATTACGTTTTGCTGCCATTTGCAGCACTCTAGCCCTTTCCTTTGGTGTTTTAGAGCCATTTTAGTGCCTTAAAGTTCGGGTCCCCATTGACTTCAATGGGGTTCGGTGTCCGGGAAAAGTTCGGTAAAAGTCCGGGACACGGACCCGGACTTTTTTTTAAAGTTCGGCCGAACCCGTCGAACACGGACATCTAGGTGTCCGCTCAACCCTAATCAAATGTAATACATCCATCACACAAAATATGCATTAGAACACAAGTCCAATATGTAGAGTACATGAAGCATCTGAGGTTAAAGTCAGCAACCACTTTATCAGACCAATAACATATAATTAGAGCTCCATAACAACGACAAGGTATCAACGGGTGTAACAGTAAATCCCATGATATCAAACCATGGGGCAAATGACATGTAAAAGTAAGTAATGCACACGTATGCAATAGGGATAACCACTTCATAAGTACCAGACAAAAGACGATCAGGTAATACCCAGAACGAGTAGATCAGGTAGGGAGGGCGGGTGGGGCAAGGGGGGGGAGACAGGAGGGGGGGGGCACATGAATTGGTGGGAGGTGTCAGAGGAGGAGAGGAGAGAATGGAGTAGACAGACGCAGTAGTGGGTGGCGGTGAGGGGGAAGCTCGGCCAGTAGGAAACGGTTAGAGTCGTCCCGTGCGGGTGACCACAGCACAGATCAGTCCGTGGGTGAACCAGCGACCCCGCCCAGAGCCATGCCCTCCGCAGGCATGATAAAAGAGCTCCAGCATGCCCAGGTGTTGAAGTATTGCTCCTTCCTACCTTGAACCGTAAGAACCAGGTCCTCTAGCTCATTAAGCCATTTGACTCTACGCAGCCAGAGAGAAATCGTAGGGGGAGACGTGCTCTTCCAACAGAGGGCTATACAGGATTTAGCTGCATCCGTCAGGTGCCTAAGCACCGAGCGTTTGTATCGCTTAGGGGTAATGCCAGAGCAGTGCAGCAAGAAGAAGGCCGGGTCATCCGGGATGATGCGTTCCGTCATCAGCTGGGAGATCCTACGGACCTCCGACCAGAATCCCCGGATCAGGGGGCAGTGCCAGAAAACGTGGGATAGGGTGCCTCTATCCTGCAGACAACGCCAGCACCTATCAGTCATCTCCGGGAAGATGCGGCTCAGTTTGTCTGGAGTATAGTACCAGTGCATGAGAGTTTTGTAGTTGCTTTCCTGGATGCGGGTGCAGATTGACGACTTGAGAGAAAATCTGATAATGTTGCATCTCTCCGAGTCAGTAAATGTCTTCTGAAGCTCTCTTTCCCATTTGGAAATGCCCGGGAGGACAAAGTCCTCTGGCGGCATGGAGAGGAGTTCGTACATCTGTGAGAGGGCATGGGGCAGTGCTCCCCTTGTTACCAGCAATTGCTCCAGCGAGGTGTGGTCCCTTCCGAACCGTGTCAGGGGCCCTAGTCCCCGCAGAAAGTGGAGAAGCTGTAATGCCTGCCACCGAGTCAAGCGAAAGCGTCCCGTTATCGATGTCAGCTGGGAGAGAGACACCCACTCGTGGCCCTCACAGAAGTGTGAGACCTGGAAAGCTCCTTCCGCCAATAGAGCAGCAAATCTATCCCCCGCGCAACCCGGGGGGAACCGCGGGTTGTAACGTTCATGCGTTTTTGTTTGCGGATGGATTTACAGCTGCAGAATTATTACACTCAGTAGCCTTGTAGAGAATGTGTTGAACAACATATCCAACTCTCAGGACTTCATCACCGTGTACAGCCTGTTATATGCTATATATATTAATAGATGTTTAATGGAGGGATAGAGTATATGAGGATATATAGATGAGAGACAGGCTATTGTATGGTGAGCACTAGAAGTAGTATAGGAGAGTTGCAGGTGGTGGTAAGCAGATAGGTTCTGATGTCAAGTATAGTGCAGATGGTAAGAGGACACAGATGGAGTATACTTTAGACAGAGTAACCTAGTGCAAGGATAGTTCAAGGTAGTCCCAAGAGCTAACAGTCTTATGCAGATGATAGTGAATAGATAGATACAGATAGTCTTGGTAATTGCAGTAGATGACAGTAGGAGATTGGTTAGTAAGAATCCCCTGCGGGGTACTTATCACTTAGATAGGTTAGGAAATACAATGTCCAGAGGAGAGGGGTGATCCCGTAGCGGGATACGGATCACCAGCGAGGTTTCCGGCTTAGTTCAGCAAGGAAGGTATGTCAGCAGCTCCGACTTCTCAGGCGTAGGTGCGATGGACATGTGGGTTTGAACGAGCGATGAGTGAGAGCAAACCGGCGATTGAAATAGCCGCTCATAGCGGCGCTCGGCAGTGATGTCATCCGGTCTTAAAGGTGTATGCGTCCTTTGTATATACAAGATGGGACGCAAAGAGAGGAGAAATATAGGAACAAGGGTACCATAGGTACCGGAACATTACACGGGTTCCCTAAAACCGGGAACAGCTGGAAGTGACTGTCCGCTAGACCCTTGGAGGCCACCACCACAGCACATGTCCTAAGGGTCGGGCCCAAGGTGGGATGACGTCTAGCTTCGGCCGGAAGGTCCTTCAGAATCAGGGGTGCCCTGGACAGACAGAATGGAAACAAGGAAGCCTCCAGACTCACCCACTGCTTCAGGTCGGCGTGTCTCGCCCAGTCCACCCACCTTGCCAGATGTGCCGCCTGATAATAGCGGCGGACATCGGGGAGGGCAACACTGCCGTGTCATTTAGGTAGGACCAGGAGTCTGCGGGCCAAGCGAGGCCTTTTACCGGCCCAGACAAAACGCGTGAAGACGGAGTCGACCTTACCGAAGAAGGACGCCGGGATGTGGACCGGGAGTGTCTGAAATAAATAGAGGAGTTTCGGCAGGACTGACATTTTCAAAATGTTGCAACGGCCAAACCACGAGTGGAAGCCTTTAGACCATTTGTCAAGCAGAGTGCGAATCAGCGAAAGGAGAGGCGGGAAGTTCAATCTGAAAAAATCTGCTGGATCCGGGGAAAGCCAGGTGCCCAAGTTTCGGAGTCCCTCCGTGGCCCAGCGGAATGGAAAGTCGCTGGCCAACAAATCTCGTAGGTCCGGTGGTAGGGCCACCCCCATGATCTCCGACCTGGAAACATTGATTTTCAAGTTGGACAAGGCCCCGTACGTCTCAAATTCCTTCAGGAGACAGGGCAACGAGATCAAGGGTTGGGCGAGTGAAAAGAGGAGGTCATCCGCGTAGGCAGACACCTTGCAAGTGGAAGCTCCCACCTGTATCCCAGAGATGTTTGGGTTTGCGCAAACCCGAGCCAGGAAGGGTTCAAGGGAGAGGGCAAATAGCAAAGGCGAGAGGGGGCAACCCTGGCGGGTTCCGTTGAAGATGCGGATCGGGTCCGAAAGGACCCCGTTCGCCTTCACCCTTGCCCCCTGATTGGTATAGACCCCCTGAATCCAGGCCATCATCTGTTGACCAAGACCGAAGCGGCGCAGGACCTCGAACATGTAGGGCCAACTAACCCTATTGAACGCCTTCTCGGCGTCGGTACTCAGGAAGATAGAAGGCGTGTGGCCAACACAAGCTCGATGGATCAGGTCAATGACCTTGGTCGTGTTGTCCCTCGCCTCCCATGTGGGAACAAAGCCCACCTGGTCCCAGTGGATCAGGCTTGGCAAAAAGGACTGGAGGCGGAGGGCAAGAAGTTTCGTGAAAAACTTCAAGTCCGCATTGAGCAGCGAGATCGGGCGGTAACTGCCGCACGCCGAGGGGTCTTTCCCTTCTTTGGGAATGACCGAGATGTGAGCACTCAGCGTTTCCTCATGGAACTCGCAGGTGCGGCCCACTGCATTAAAAAGCCGTAACAGGTGGGGTGCCAACAAGGTATGAAGTGTCTGGTAGTAGGCGACTGTAAAGCCGTCCGGGCCAGGTGCCTTGCCCTTTTTTGCCGAGGATATGACCGCCACCAGTTCTTCTTGTGTAAAAGGGGAGTCCAGAGCTTCCCTGTCAGACGAGGAGAGTCGCGGCAGGGAGATCTCGTCCAGATAGGATGAGAGTGGGAGCAGGCGGGACGGCTGCTGAGGTAAGCCGTAAAGATTAGCGTAGAAAGCTCCGAAGCACTGTGCTATGTCTTTAGGCAAGTGAACCTTAGAGCCATTAGCATCTATCAGATGGGGAACGTATGAAGCTGCCTGTTGCTCTCGGAGGGACCGAGCCAGTACCCTGCCGCACTTGTCCCCAGATTCATAACTAATCTTCCCACCTCGTTGGATCGCCGCCTTGGCCCGATAGCGCAAAAGGTCCGCAATCTGATCCCTGAGGCGCGTCAGCTCCGCTCCCACCACAGGGTCAAGACCCCTCTTGTGTCGGTCCTCCAGACTTGCCACCTTCGCCAATAAGTCGGTCAGTGCGGCTTCCCTCTCCCTCTTGAGGTGCGCCCCATGTCGGATGAGGACCCCCCGGACCACCGCCTTATGCGCTTCCCACAGCACGCTTGGGTCACTGTCCGGCTCCACGTTCGTCTGGAAATACAGTTGCAGATGTTGAGTGACGTCAGCGAGCACCTCCGGCACTTGCAAAAGGCTCTCGTTCAGCCTCCAGTGCCAATCTGAAACCCTGTTCGTGCCACTGAGGTTGACCGTCAGGGTCACCGGGGCATGGTCCGACCAGGTAATAGTGCCCAATTCCACTCCCACGACCGACTGGAGCAGCCTGTGCGGAAGGAGGAACAGGTCAATGCGCGAGTAGACCTGGTGTGGCGTGGAAAAATACGAGTAATCTCGCTCACCAGCGTGTAAAATCCGCCACACGTCTACCAGTTGAAGGTCGTGCAGTAGTGTATGGATCTGTCTGCGTGTACCCCGAGGGACCGACGAGAGGCCCGTTGAGGTGTCCAAGCGAGGATCCAGCGGGATATTGCAATCACCGCCCAGGATGAGTTTGCCTTCCGCAAAGTCCAACAAGGACATCAGCGACTTGCAGAGGAAAACCTCCTGATGTACATTAGGGGTGTAAATCGTGGCGAGGGTGACCTTGACCTCTCCCAGGAGTCCCTTCAGGAACAGAAACCTGCCCCGCGGGTCCACTTTGCGGGCCTGCAAGGTCCAAGGGAGCCGGTTAGAGATCATAATGGAGACCCCCCGGGACTTGGCCTTGGCATTGGGGGCATGATATATGCATGGGTAAAACCTGTTCTGCAGGAGGGGGAACGCACCCTCCCTAAAGTGTGTCTCCTGTATGAAGGCGACATCTGCATGTAGTCGTTTCAGCTCACCTAGTAGGACACGCCGTTTCTCGGGCACGTTAAGCCCTCTGGCATTAAGCGTGGTCACCCGCACGGGATCCATGAGGACAAGCGAGAAGAGAAGAGACCTAGGAGTAGAGAAGAGGGAGGACCAGGAGAAAAGAGATATAGAGTAGGAGATCCGAGCAGAGACTTGGGGTAGGCGGGGGGGGGGGTACTGGGGGAAGGAGGGAGGGAAACTGGTAGGAGTGGTAGTGGGACAAGAACCGGTAGGTTAAGGTAGAGGGAACAAGGGGAAGAAGAAAACAGACAACAAGGGAGGATACGTAGAAGTGGTAGTGTAAAAAAACAAACTTTAAGACGTCCCGGGACTCCTCCTCCAAAAGGGCGGAGTCACACCTAAGGACTCAGGCCTATTGGGGACGAAGACCTGAGAACTAAGAACGGAAGCGGGAGAGTCGAGCCCATGAGCCAGAACTCCCCCCATCCGTTGGTGCGTACCAGGAGAGGGGACGCACGGAGGAGGAGGGTGAAACCCCCCCCGCCCGTTGCCCCAACATAAAGGAGAAAAAGACTGCCAATTAGTAAAGTGCAAAATCAGAAGAACAATAAAAAGGAAAAACATTCCAAACTGAACTGTATTGCAATGAGCCCAACCCGCGACAGCCACCATCCGCCCTGTAAAACCAGGAAAGGGCAAGGACGGCGGCCATCAAATGAGCCCAGGGACCAATTGCATGGAACCGCACTCTCCAAGCCACTGGATCCGGGGGGAAGGCCCCCGCCGGCTATACCCAAAAAAAGCCTTGCACCCAAGGGTGGGCCGGTGTCTTCATCACAGCGGGCTCGGAGGTGCAGGACTGCTGATTGTATGCCCCCCCGAGATTTAAGACAGACGATAACCCTGAGAGATATGAGCCAGCCAGACCCCCTGTGATCCCAAACCCTCCCCCCCAAATCAGAGCCCCACCCGCAGCCCACAGCAGACACCCCTCGGTGATTCCCCCCTGGTCTCCCCTCCCCCGTAGAACCCGTCGTCCAACATAGGGAACGAGATCCAGGAGGGCGGGCCCATCCCCCCACGAACTTCCCCCATCCAGCCCCACATCCCGGCCCCCCACCCCCTCCCATCCAGACCAAAAGTAACCCGGTATAGCCATAGAACACACTAAGTCCGAACCAGTTCCAATACCCCCTCCCCCACATCCCACAACCATGTACTGCAATAAATCAAAGTCCCATGGGGGTAGTCAAGGATCATGTGCCCCCCTCACTTCAAAGCATGCATGGCAGAGACACTGGGGACAAGGTTGGCGAGGGGGAGCCAGCAGACATCGGGACAGCACAAAGTCACTGGGGATAGGGTTGGCGAGGGGGAGCCAGGTGACACCGGGGCAGCACAAAGCTCAGGAGCAGCAGTCTGAGGACCTCAGCCCCCTCAGCGGCAGTCTGGTCCAGCACGGGTAGTGACAAGTGGGGTGACCACCGTATCCAAAAAGTCCGGGGGGGGCAGACAGCGGCTCAGTCCGTGAACGGCGTAGCCGCATGAAAGACAGTCACTGGAGGGGGACATGGCCACAACATGTAGGGGAGCCGGTGAGGTAGCGGGGGCAGTCCCCAGTGGTGGAGACAGAAGCGTGGGGCAATGAGGGTACAGGCGGATCCATGTCCACGGGGCACATGTAAAGGCACCAAAGTCCAGCCGCCCTACACAGGGCATCGAAATAGTCGGGTAGGGGGAAGAGGGGGGATCCAGCTCAGCGGCTCCGGCAAAGAAGGGGAAAGTCTCACCTCAGGGGAAGGCTCAGCAGTCCAGGATCAGGAAGCGTCAGTCCTCCCTCACCGCCGGCTCAGGAATCAATCTGCGGCGAACCCACGGCGTTCGTGGTGGAAGGCCTCTCTCCCGCCCGGGTGTATAAGGTGCCCTGCGTCCCGGAGCCGGGAGGTGTTGCAGCCAGTTGGGGACCTCAAACGGGGGGGACCCCCAGGAAGGTAAAGATCGCCTGCAGATCATCCAGGTGGAGCAGTGTCATCGAAGCTTGGCCCTTCCGAATCGTCAAGGCGAAGGGGAAGCCCCACCGGTACGTGCAGCCCAGCTGCCGAATACGATCCAGGAGGGGCCTCAGCAGGGCTCTGTGCTGTAGGGTGGCCCGTGACAGGTCCGGCAGAATCTTCACCTTGGCTCCATCGAAGTCGACCTCTCCCGCCTCCCAGGCTTGTCTGATGATGGCATCCTTGTGCGTGTAGCGGTGCAGCCGGCAGATGACATTGCGCAGCCGATCAGCATCGGAGGACCGGGGCCCCAAGGCTTGGTGCACACAGTCAAACTCCAGCGATGCGGGAGGGATGTCCGGGACCAGATGGTGACAAATGGCGTGGACCGTGGGCTGCAGCGAATCCCGCTCTGTGGCCTCAGGTAACCCACGCAACCGTAAGTTGTTTCTTCGGCTACGGTCCTCCATCTCCTCCAAACGCAGCTGCAAGTTGGTGACATGTAGCTCCTGCGCCTCCCGTGCAGTCTCCAGCAGGGCTACCCGCGCCTCCAATGACTGGACCGAAGATTCTCCCTCGATCACCCGGTCAGTAAGAACCTGGACGTCCGAGCGAACCACCTGGATATCTCTGGCGTGGGCCTCTTCAAGCCTCAGGGCCAAGGCCTCAAAGTCCCTCTTCGTAGGTAAGGCCTGGAGCAGTGCCCGTAAGTCTCCTGCATCCCCCAGCGGCAGTGTAAAAGTCATGGGGGGAGCAGCGGGTGGCAGGCGCGGGGACCCCAAGTCCAGCGGCCGGGTGTAGCCGGGGAAGTCGGAGCCGACGCCATGGGGCCCGGGGAGACCACACGTGTCTGGGCCTGTCCCGCGCGGGCTGTCGAGGATCGGGTCCCCGGGAAAAATCTGTGTAGTTCCGAGCCGGGCGAGGTACGGAGAGGCTTCCTGGGTAGGGTTGAGCGAACACGGACTGTATTATTTGTGTTCATACCGAATAATTGGATTTTTGTTACCCGAACACGGACCCGAAAACTTTGCTGTATGTTCGGGTAAAAATCCGTGTTCGGTCATTTTATTTCCGGGTTTTGCATGCATTGGCGCGCTTTTCATGGCGGGCTTTCAACAGCCAATCAACAAGCGTTTAACTGGTGTGCCTAAGCCATCCCAGCCATGCCTACAAATGTATTAGTAGCTGTGATTGGCCGTCTGAAGCATGTGACCAAGTCTTTATAAGTTTGAGGCAGCGCCGCTGCGGCGTCATTCTGCTGTTTAGTTCAGGGAAAGAGCACACATCAACGTGCTGGCTGCTGATTAGGGACAGACAGGAAAAAAAAACATTTGTGTCCGGATAGAATTGAGGGACAGGTCGGAGTGTGTTAGGCAGGGCGAGTTGTAGGCATTTTAGGGAGAGAGTCTGCTGATTTTTAGGGTCAGTGTGTTCTACAAACTACAATCGATATTGCTGTGTGGGGTGGGGTTTGCAGTGACCGATCTACGATCTTATCAATCCTTTTAGGGAGAGAGTCTGCTGATTTTTAGGGTCAGTGTGTTCTTCAAACTACAATCAATATTGTTGTGTGGGGTGGGGTTTGCAGTGACTGATCTACGATCTTATCAATCCTTTTAGGGAGAGAGTCTGCTGATTTTTAGGGTCAGTGTGTTCTACAAACTACAATCGATATTGCTGTGTGTGGTGGGGCTTGCAGTGACCGATCTAAGATCTTATCAATCCTTTTAGGGAGAGAGTCTGCTGATTTTTAGGGTCAGTGTGTTCTACAAACTACAATCGATATTGCTGTGTGGGGTGGGGTTTGCAGTGACCGATCTACGATCTTATCAATCCTTTTAGGGAGAGAGTCTGCTGATTTTTAGGGTCAGTGTGTTCTACAAACTACAATCGATATTGCTGTGTGGGGCGGGGTTTGCAGTGACCGATCTACGATCTTATCAATCCTTTTAGGGAGAGAGTCTGCTGATTTTTAGGGTCAGTGTGTTCTACAAACTACAATCGATATTGCTGTGTGGGGTGGGGTTTGCAGTGACCGATCTACGATCTTATCAATCCTTTTAGGGAGAGAGTCTGCTGATTTTTAGGGTCAGTGTGTTCTACAAACTACAATCGATATTGCTGTGTGGGGTGGGGTTTGCAGTGACCGATCTACGATCTTATCAATCCTTTTAGGGAGAGAGTCTGCTGATTTTTAGGGTCAGTGTGTTCTACAAACTACAATCGATATTGCTGTGTGGGGTGGGATAGGAGATAGGCAGGTGTCAGTCCACATCCATTTTGCTGTGTGTGGGGTGCAGTGAACACAATCTTTTTGGGGTGCAGTGAACACAATCTTTTTGGGGTGCAGTGAACACAATTTTTTGGGGTGCAGTGAACACAATCTTTTTTGCCCACTGAGGAGGAGGGAGAAAAGTATTTTTCTATCAGGTACTGTGTGCAGCGTTTTTCCTTCAGCTGTGCTGTGCTGACTGATCATACACTGCTGTGTTCAGTTCACATGTGCTATTATTGAGTGGTTTCAAAAATCATACACTTTTTTCCTATTCCACTATTCAATATACAGCCTTGGGTTAAAAAAAAATTAAATTGTGGCCTGCAGCAGAGCTGAATGATATTTGGGGTTTTTGGGGTTCATCTCATACTTCTGAAGATTTTAGGGTGCTGCCTGTTCCAAACTCCTCATCCTGCCTTTAGGGGTACAAACAATAGTAATTGGGGCCTAGTGTGCTTCTGTATGTGGGAGATAAATACACTTTTTTTGATCATATTTCCTATTCCGCTATTCAATAAAAACCTTTGGGGATCAGTTAAATTGCGGGATAGTCTGTGTTGGTACGTGTGAGATCCACCTTTCCAAGTTTTTGGGGTTCATCTCATACTTCTGAAGATTTGAGGGTGCTGCCTGTTCCATACTCCTCCTACTCCTCGTCCAGCCTTTTAGGGGTACAAACAATAGTGATGTCGCGAACATAAAATTCGCTGTTCGCGAACGGCGAACGCGAACATCGGCGAATGTTCGCGAACCGGCGAACATTGCGAACCGCCATAGACTTTAATAGGCAGGCGAATTTTAAAACCCACAGGGACTCTTTCTGGCCACAATAGTAATGGAAAAGTGGTTTCAAGGGGACAAACACCTGGACTGTGGCATGCCGGAGAGGAATCACACAAAAAAAAGTTCTTAAAAATTGTAATTTTTTGATAGAGAGCCAATTATTGGAAAAATTAAAAAAAAATAAAAATAAAAAATTTCTTTGGATTTAGCATCTGGGGGGTCTAAAAAGTGTACCTGGGAAGTTTCAGCTCTGTAGCATGTCCGGAACCAGAAAAAATTACGAATTAGGGTTAGGGCTAGGGTTAGGGTTAGGGCTAGGGTTAGGGTTAGGGCTAGGGTTAGGGCTAGGGTTAGGGTTAGGGTTAGGTTTAGGGTTAGGGTTATTTTTATGGCTAGGCTTAGAGGGTTAGGGTTAAGGTTAGAGGGTTAGGGTTATGGTTAGAGGGTTAGGGTTATGGTTAGAGGGTTAGGGTTAGGTTTAGTGTTAGGGGCTAGGGTTAGGGTTACGGTGAGATACTTAGGGTTAGAGTTAGTAGCCCTACCCCTACCCCTCTAACTCTAACCCTAAGCACTAAAAATAACCCTAACCTTAGCCCTGACCCTAACCCTAGCCCTAAACCTAACCCTGATTCTATTTTTTTTCTGGTTCTGGACATGCTACAGAGCTGAAACTTCACAGGTACACTTTTTAGACCCCCCCAGACAATAAATCCAAAGAAATTTTTTTTTTTAAGTTTTTTTTTTTTTTAAGTTTTCCAATAATTGGCTCTCTATCAAAAATGACAATTTTTAAGAACTTTTTTTGTGTGATTTAGGGCCTGATTCATAGTACGGCGAATTGGCGTTTCGGCGTGATTTTGCGAAGCGGCGATTATTTAAGTCTGAAATTGGCATTCAAAGAACGGCGGGCGGAAAATAGCGCCTAGTGTGAGATTCATTAAGATGCAATATGGTCAGAGCGCGACTTAAAACCACGCCAGCTAAAAGCTCGACTAAAGTTTAGCCAAATTTTCCCCTGTACCCCCAAAAATCCCAAATCACTGTGGAAGGTGTGGAAGTCAATTTGGAGATGACTTGCGTTTAAAAAATCTCAAAAACTGACTTAGAAAGAGAGATATCTGCGAAAGTGTGGAAAGGTTAAACAGCTCCTCCAGCCGCGAGCTGCGAACTCGCGAATGTGCGCATGCGCAACGTCAAATTGGCTCAAAAAATTTCGCCAGCGCGATTTTGGGTCAATTATTTTTTGAATACCGCTTGCAAATCCGCTGTCTCGCCCATAGAAAATGGCAAAAACCGGCGGAATTGGAAAAACATGCACACTTCCAACAAGGGATCCTTTAGTAAACACCATCACATTCCATACACCTTTCCTGCTAACTCCGAAATCATAGCAGTCAAATCTACAGTGTTTATATAGAACCTCCACATTCTCTGAAAAAACCCACAAAATATTACATTGGGGAATTGGTCGTCAGATAGAAAAAAAATAGATGTAAAACATATTTCAAAGAAAGATTATTAGCATTTCACACATATCAAGGAAATGTCACAATTTTGACAATATTTTATGTGTTTCCAAAGAATGTTTTTAGAAATATATTGCAAATACTACCTTTTCTTCCATATGGGTATGGCCAAGTGTTACCATTTTACTACACATTTAACTGAAGGTATATATATATATATCCCTTATACTTGGCTAATTAGCAAAGTATGCCCAACAAACAAATAGAGCTTTAGCTCACAATATTGCTACATATTGACTTTATGGGGCATCTTTTGTATTTTGTTCATGTCTTTGGATTAAAAGTTTGCTGATACACATGCCTTTTTCAAACATGAACAAAATTAATGATGTCAACATTTGGAGGATTGGAGATATCCAAGTGTTGCCCATACAGAGGGCACCTTCCGGATTCGAACTTACAAACCTACAGCAGGAAGGCAGACTCCCTAATCATTGTGCTATTTCTCAGTGAGCGTTGGGTGTTTTCCTCATGCCGTCAAAATGCTCACATGGGAACAGGGGCCATTGAACTGAATAGGATTGGATTTTTTGCCTGTTTTGGGAGCTGATCCTTGAGCTGGACAAATCCCCCTCAAACGCCCCCAAACGGGCTACGTTCACATGTACGTGTTTGTGGTCTGTTTTTGGGGCTTTTGTAGGTGATTTCATATAACAATGCCTGCCCAAAAAATGCATGTCAAAACGCCTGGGAAAACGCCAGCCAAAATGCACATAAGAACGCCTGATATAATTGCCACGCCAAATTTAGGGATGTTCATGAGTGATGAGTCAGATTGTTGGCTTACATATCTGGTCAATCGTCACAATCTCACTTCTCAAATCCCAAAAGGTGTGTTTCAATTGTTTCCCTAAATATATATTTCTCTCTCTCTCACGTAATTGTATATATATGTATGTATTCCTGTATCTAAACATTCTAAATAATGACTAGCAAACTTCAAGAGAGAATTTTTTCAATTCACATATACTATACACACCTACATACATTTCTATTCCTCATTTCTATTTCCCTTGTTTTGGCAACTGAGCATGCTCCAAAACACACAGGATACACACAGTTAATTTTTGGACTGGGCGTTACCATTCTGGGTGTGTTTGCTTGGATTATATATAGCTCACTCAGACATCAGGAAAGATTTGACCTACGAAGAGGTCCAATATATTTGTGTGTCACATGTTTTATGGGTAACATTTTTGGCCCTTTGTTATTTATGGAGGTGAGATTTGGCTGTGTTGTGTGTTGACTCTCTGTAAGTATTTATTGCTGTTAACATAATTCTGTCAATCTGCACATGCATCTGTTGATTATGGGCTCTTTGTCGATGTATATGGTCTAAATGTTGTACAAAGGTTGTTTTGGTTTGAAAAATACAAATGTAATAAACAGCATGTTTCCAATTTTTTTTTTAAAATGTCTTCATGTGTCTAAATAAAGTTTTCTGGTGTCCACAAATGTATGTATTTGTATTTCTTTTTCTAAGTTAAATCTGCTTAATGGTTGTGTATGTTCACTATTCGCGAATTCGCGAATATACAAAACCGCGTTCTCACATTTATACATGAAACCGGAAACGAAACTTTTGCTGCGTGCACACGTTTCCGGAAATTGTCCAGGCCCTGTCGTAAGTGTGCATCATGGCTCCTGCACTGTTTACAGACGAAATCGTGGCATTTGTGTGTAAGGTAAGGAGGGGGTGTGAGTGTGCAGGGTGCGGGATGGGGGATGGGGGATGGTGGCAGGGTGGGTCGCTTATCTAGCGGGTGTGCAAGAAACTTTTGGTCTGCTGATCTGCGCATGCACTTTCTGCCTATTAGACGTGATCTAGAAGCTTCCTGTTATAGAAACTTCCTAGATGTGAACCTGTTCCCTATATATATATATATATATATATATGTATGTGTGTATATATATATATGTGTGTATATATATATATATATATATATATATATTATATGTATATATATATAGATATATTATATGTGTATATATATATATATATATATATTATATGTGTGTATATATATATATATATATATATATATATATATTATATGTGTATATATATATATTATATGTGTATATATATATATATATATATATTATATGTATATATATATATATATATATATATATATTATATGTATATATATATATATATATATTATATGTATATATATATATATATATATTAATATGTATATATATTATATGTATATATATGTATATATATTATATGTATATATATATATTATGTGTATATATATAGATGTATGTATGTGTATCTAAAAAATATATATATTAGACAATATATATACTATGTATATATTATATACAATATATATACATTAGATACATTATAGAATGTTATATACCATATATTAGTGTATATAATAGGGAACAGGTTCACATCTCTGAACTTTCTATATAGATATAGATAGGCATACCCTGCTTTAAGTACACTCACTTTATATACAATCGTGAGTAAGGACACAGCTTGTTCAGCTTGCCATGACACTGCTCACAAACCATAAGTGACAGGGATAACAAACTTAGGGAGCAACGACAGGGTACCCAGGTACCCAGGACTACACCATATCCATTTTGTGGCTGGCCAGCTTGCCTAGGTAATCTATCATGTCATAGTCCTGGATCCCCTTAACATGCTCCCACATGGTTTGGGAGTAAGGCTATGTCAATGTGGCCAAAATTTACAATGGAGCTGGTGTATTTTCATGCATCGAGAAAAGAAAAAAGGGATTGCTTCACTTTAAGTACATTTTCAGTTTCCATACATGCCCTGGTCCCATTGTGTACTTAAAGTGGGCTATGCCTGTATATAGATAGATTTGATTCGTTTCAACTTTTACACAAAATGAAACCCAATTATCTGTGACAGATTGCTCTGACGCTTTGGAATCTATCTAGATAAAGACAAATGTATTGACCCTTTTCATATATGCAAGATTAGAAACATTATATTCCCTAAATGCATAATGCAAAAAATTATTGCCTTACATACATCCATACACACTGCAAGCTCGGCCCCGTTTGTCTTGTCTGACACTCTTACCATCATAAGCTGGATCTGCACACAGCAGCTAATTGGTTCACCTGAGATGGAATCAGTGATCACAAAAATCTGGAATGGTCATGTCTTCAAAGGATTGCCTTGAACAAATCACCTCTAAAAGAAACACATGAGTGTATAATCACTTGTCTCAATGGATCACATTCCCAACAGACCCATCTCACACTGCCATATGATAATGAATGGGGGTGTCCATTGCAAGTTAAATACACCCCCAGATCCCATTGCTTTGTTAATTTACAGATCTAACTGGAATCTGATGGCACTGCTGTGAACCACTATGCCATCAAATTCTGCTGGTGACCTTTAAAAAGGATTATGTGTGATTGTGTGGATAATTATGCCACCTTAAATTTGCATCTCCCACATACCATGTGCAACTCTTGCAGGAATTGTGAATCAAGGATAATTCAGCACAGCTTAATGAACAGACACATTGAGGAGTGTAGGAACACACCGTCAGATTACCCGATCACACTATGGGGTTTTAACTCCTCCATAATTTTGCCACTTTGGAAACCAAGTGCTTACTTTATGTATACTTTTTAGACGGAACTACAATTTCTAGTAGGGTGATATCATTGCATGAGATTTTCCCTCACTTCCTGTCTTAGTGTCACCAAGACAGGAAGTGAGGGGAATATCACTGTGGGGAAATAGCTTGCAATTGTTGCCTTATAATGTCCATAGTATATATAAAAGGAAAGAATTGCTGGCTGTATCCCCACGGGAGATTCCCTCACTTCCTGTCCTGGTGACACCAAGACAGGAAGTGAGGGGAATATCACTGTGGGGAAATAGCTTGCAATTGTTGCCTTATAATGTCCATAGTATATATAAAAGGAAAGAATTGCTGGCTGTATCCCCACGGGAGATTCCCTCACTTCCTGTCCTGGTGACACCAAGACAGGAAGTGAGGGGAATATCACTGTGGGGAAATAGCTTGCAATTGTTGCCTTATAATGTCCATAGTATATATAAAAGGAAAGAATTGCTGGCTGTATCCCCACGGGAGATTCCCTCACTTCCTGTCCTGGTGACACCAAGACAGGAAGTGAAGGGAAATCTCCTGCAATGATATAACACTGTTACATGTTCTAGTTATGTAGCAAACTTAAGAATATACAAAGCAAACATCTTTTTTTTTCCATTTTGGCAAAATCATGGATTCATTAAAAAAATATCTTTGTTTGTCCCGTGGCTTGCAGGAAAAACATTTTGCCTTGATTCCACCATCAACACAGACAGGGGAAACCCTCCTGCGGAGCCATTGTGTTCTCCTGGTGCTGCCCCTGCCAGGAAAACACAGTGATTATTGCTAGTGGCTACAAGAGATGCTAGCGATAAGTGTGTGTAAAATCTGACAGACTGGTTGTACGTTGTCCTCCAGGTGATCGACCAATCAACTTGGGTACCTTCAGCCTGGCCATACACAGTTTAAATCTGCATCTCAAATGAAGCAATCCCATTTACATATAACACTCCATAAAGGAGAATTGAGGGGCTTATCAGGTCTGCGTCAAAAATTAACAGCCACACCCAATCAGACAGCTCGTGTTAAAAGGGACCTGAAAAGCAATCTGCATGGCTTGCTTTTCCAAGCATTGGCTAGTTTAGTGAGCCTGGACTAATAACAGTCACTGTAATGCTACCCATACTGCTGTCCTTTTAACATGGTGACAAAAGTTGATACCTATGCTACATGTGTGTAAAGTTACTTGCACCCTGCTAAATGGACAGCAATAAGGTTGTAAATACAGTGACTGCCTGTCCCCCCTGATGGCGGCCCTGGGTGTGTCATGAAAGGCCAATTGAGAAAATGGCTATATCATGTAGAGGAAATCACCAGTGTGGGGCAACCTATGTCATGGAGGTAGATTTGGACATCGATGTATATGTATCACCAGAAATGGAATTCTTTGTTCTACAATATCTCAAAGACGACCTAGCATGTTATTTGAAGACTGTACTATTTTGGACATACTTGGACTCAAACATACACTGCTCTTTCCACAGCTCCTCCTCCTCTGGGGGTATGATAAAGTTTATACGCATCTTCACCAAAAGCACAAGATGATGTGTCGTCTCCGGATGAGGCTGCAGCGGAGATTTCAGTTCCAGGCTGATATAGTGGATCTGCAGCGGGCCTGGAGTGATGCCAAAAGGCGCTCACCCAGGCTCCTGCGAAAGGCTGTGGAGCAAATCTCCGGTAAGTAAAAATATACATTACATGTGACCAGATAGGTTACAATTTTTTGGGTAGGTGGACATGTGTTTAGCTATGCAACAACACTAATACCAACACCCCCCCCCCCCCCCTCCCTCTCGCTCCTACCTTTCCTACCTCCATCAAGTGTCTCTTCACAACCTTTAATACTACTATGTACATTCGTATTTTTTATGTTTTTTTTTTTCTTCTGCTTCTAGCCAAAGCGGACGGACGGCACCCTCTTGTGATTTTGGTGAAGAAGGGGAGGAGGAGGACGGCCACACTCCAATATGCAGTCAGAGGCAGCGAGCCATTTGAGCAGCTGAAAATTGTGGATCGTAAGTAGAAAATAAAAATGTTAGAAATTTCTAATCTCTAATCACATTTTACAGAGCCCCCTTTACATCGGAGTCTCCAGACTTACTACACTGTAAGAGGGAAGTGTGAAGACTCTGATATAAGGAGAGTTTGGGAACCATTATTTGAGGGGGGAAGCTGGGGACTCTGGTGTAAAAGGGAACTCTGTGTTCCCCAAAGCTCCCCCATACATCTGAGCTTACAGAGACCCTCTTACACTTCCCTTCCTCAGTCCACCACAGTCAAGGGCACAACAAGTCCCACTGCAGAAGGCTACCTGCTTGGACTTGTAATCCTCTCTGTAGGGGAATGAGGAAATACTGCCTGCTATGCTAAGACTTGTAGTGCCCTCTGTTAGGGACTAAGGATTCCTCAGTCCTCAACATTCTAGGGCACTATAAGTCTCAGCATAGTGGGCTGTCATACCTCAGTCCCTCACAGCTCGGGTCAAAAACAACACAGTTAAACATCTAAAGGACAACTCCAAACAAAACTACCAATAATGGACAGAGTCCATATGCTCTATAATGTCAAAGACCCGCTACCACTCACCTTCCACCTCTGGTGCTGTCATTGTGTAGGGCAAAGGGCTCCATCTACACCATGTTTGGCTTTCATGTCAGATAGGCAGGACTTGCTCAGCTCCACTCTCTTCCTTGGCAATTGACTCTGGCGTCATTGTGGATCTTTCCTCCTCTAGAAAACCCCCAGGGGCCCTCTCCTTGTCCCCCAGCCACCCAGGGCCTTCTTCTCCTCCTCCTCCACCAACCATTTTCAGACTCTTCCAACTTCCCTGGGGCTACTCAACCACTTTGCATAGTGGACACAACAAATCTATGACCAGCCTGCAAAATATCAAGTCTGGGCCTGGTTACCTGTATGTTCCGGGTCCAGGGCGGAGCTCTCCTCCCAGAGCAACAACTGATGATAGCAGAGTGAGTTGACCGGCCAGTCACTTCCTACTGGTGCAGGTACACACCTACCGATTCCTCCACATCTTAGGATAACATGATCAGACGGCCAATCCCCAGGCAGAGAAGGAGGAGTAAGTGTCAGCGGACAACAGACACCTGGCAGACGCAGTGAAGGGACTGCAGCACACTGCTGCAACTTTTTGATCCGAGGATTGAAAGCAATCTTTTACTTGGGAGATTTCCCTGACTGCGCCCTTCGAAATGTTGGTGCTCCGCCACTGGCCGCAAGGCCCCTGTAGGTGCGAGGCCTTAGGCGCCCGCTTAATTTGCATGGTGCCCTCCTGTTTTAAAACATGGTCAATGCATCTCATTGGTGTAAGTGCACTTCTATGTTCTGAATTGTAGGGGCATTGAGTATGGTGCTAGCATGATGAGAGGTTACTGCCTATTTGTGTCCATAAATAATATATAATGTATTTCTTTTATTTTAGAAACCAGTGATCAGGATGTTGCGGCTCAGCCTTCTCAGGCCCCCTGTAAGTAATGTGGATGTGCTGGTGTGTTGTGTATTAGGTCGAACTTGGAGGAATGATTGTTTGTTTTGTTTTCTTTTGTGGTTGATGTAACTTCAGCAAGAGAGGAGCCTCAGGCAGGGCCGAGTCGCCTGGATCCGGGCCAGGAACAAACTGTTGGCCAAGAAGAGGCCAATTGGTCCGACTCGGATGAGGACCTGGGCTCTCCTCAAAGGGGAAGTAAGTATTCTACATGTGTTTGTGTGTTCAATGTGTCCTGGTAAATATAAGGGCTGTAATATATATATTTTGACATTGGGGTTTTGTAGCAGCTGACATTGAGGATGTTTGTTGTGGAGGACTGGGGAAGAGGGGCCACTGCTTACCCAGTCCACTGTAACTACTACCTTCAATGTTTCCAGACTACTTTCTGTGTGCCTTTATCAAATAGCTTTTGTTCAAGGATTGTATTTGTGTCTTTGTGTTTCTAGGAGATACAACGCCATCCCCCCATGAAGGGACACCATCCCCCCATGTAGGGTCTCCCCCATCCTCCCCCACTCCAGGCTCCCCTGAACTAGTCTGTAAGTACCTAAAATTAGATTCTCACATGAATTGTGTGTGCTAGGATGATGTGTATCTAGGATAATCTAAGTTGGAGTCAAAGCAAGTGTAGTTTTGCTATATGTGACAGGAAGGTTGGTCATGAAACACTCTTGCTTAACCTTCATGTTTGAAAGGTGGTTTTGGGGAGCTTTACAGGACATGTTATCTTTTGTAAGTTATCTCAAGCCACCCTATTCTAAATTGGTGTTAGTTTCTCTACATTGGAAATGGTGTGCTTTGTACTTGTAAATTTTTAGGGGACATTGTAATTTAATCATGTCCTGATTTAGTCAACACTGAAAATGTGTGTTTGTCAATCTTTCATAAATACTCTTCCTCGGTAATGTACCACATTCCAGTTCACAATTTGTGTTCTTTTTGTGCAGTTTCTCCAGAGCCAGCAACGCCATCCACTTCAGGGGCCCCAAAAAAACCTGATGATGGTAAGTTGTGTGCTTTTCCAGTAATGTGTCTACTTAGTAAGTGGAGAAATGCTAACTGTGTATGTCCCCGCTCAGGCTTCAAGTTGTTCTAAAGGCAGCGGGTTCTTTATGTGAATGCATTCTATGCATTAGTATTCCAAGTGATAGGTGTGCATATTCCCCCTAAGACTTACTGGGACCATTTTTTACGGTCCAAATGTTTGCACTAATACTTGTCTGGAACAGACTCCCCCTCCTCCTTAACTGAGGTGACAGCATGCCAATATTGCCTCCTGATGCTGTCACTCCTAATCATTGAGACCAATGGAAGGGAGGGGGGCAAGGCTGGCTCACAGCCTAGTGCCTGAACAGGCACAGGGTGCTTGGCTTCATCTCATGTGCCTCCATAGCAAGCTGCCTGCTGTGGGGTCAAACAACAGGAGGGAGGTGCCTAGAGGTGTGTACAGGGGCCATGTAAAAAGGAGGATTGTTATTTCTCTTGTCCCCAAAAACCTAGAGAGTGTAAGTCTAACCTGATTAGTTTTCCGCAGCCCTCCCAAAATGATATGTTTCCAACACTTAGAACAGGCAGGGCTGAGGCACCAAAAACATCAGAAAAACACAATCAGCACAAAAGCAGGGAGTACGTATCCTTAACGCTACAAGCTTCACCCAGAAGAATGACGCTTGCACTGTACAAATCTGCATCACCACCATATCAATGTCTAAATAAAACTTTCAGGGAAATGTGGAGGGGTAATGAGTGGGTGTTAGAGCGTTTTCATGACTGCGTAACCTACAGTTAGCGTGAGTCCATTTGTTGATAAACTTTTTCTTCTCTCTTAACACAGCTGGGATGGCGGAAAGGAGATCAGGGGAGCAGACACATCTGCTCCGTCCAGAACTGGCCCTCAAAATTCCTAAGGGTGAGTCTCTACTATGTGTCAGGTTCAATCTATAGACAGTAAGAGTGAGAGAGAACGCTCCACAGATTCCAATGGTGATAGAGATAAATGTGTGCACATGTATCGTGTTGACCAATTGAACCCAAAACACCTTACATTCTTCAAAATGATTGCTTGTGTTTACATGCAGAAAAGCATTTTACTTAGCTTTGGTGGAACTGCTACTAACATTCCAAGCCATCTTATGTAACCTTTTGAACAATTTGCTGTGAAAGTTTGAGTTTAAGGTTTACAACAGCAATTTAGCATATTTGCTTCAGAGTGTTGATAAAAGCCAACCAATAGACTCCTAAGCATATTTGTTGAGGCACATTAATTACAATCCTTGTTTGGATCATTTTGCCTAAAACTAATTGTCATGTTTTTTTCTACCCAGGGCACACCCACCTCACCTACGAGGTCCTCCTGGATTATATGAGGTGGTGCGGAGACCGAATTCTATATTTGGAACACCTTTGTGGCGTGGATCCAGACCCTAAGGAGCCATTCGTTAGGAATGTCACACCTTTAAAAAGATCCTAGTATTTTTTTTTTGTGGTTTGTTTACTTATGTTGCACGTTGCAACACAAAGAAATGTCCCATTTGTAATTGTTGCCCATTATAAACAAAAATCTAACAAAAAAATCAAAAACAGTTTAAAAAAAAACCCTTTTTTTGGGACCCAAAAAAAAAAAAAAAAACAAAAAGCCTTGTTTTTGGCAACCAAAAAAAATATAAAAATTTATAAAAAACCCTTTTTTTGGGGACCCAAAAAAAACAAAAAAACAAAAAAAGCCTTGTTTTTGGCAACCAAAAAAAATATAAAAATTTATAAAAAACCCTTTTTTTGGGGACCCAAAAAAAACAAAAAAAAAAAAAAAGCCTTGTTTTTGGCAACCAAAAAAAATATAAAAATTTATAAAAAACCCTTTTTTTGGGGACCCAAAAAAAACAAAAAAAAATAAAAAGCCTTGTTTTTGGCAACCAAAAAAAATATAAAAATTTATAAAAAACCCTTTTTTTGGGGACCCAAAAAAAAAAAAAAAAAATAAAAGCCTTGTTTTTGGCAACCAAAAAAAATATAAAAATTTATAAAAAACCCTTTTTTTGGGAACCAAAAAAACCAAAAAAATACAAAAAATGCCTTGTTTTTGGCAACCAAAAAAAAAATGTTTACAAAAAAGCCTTGTTGTTTTTATGGCAACGGACAAAACCAAAAATGTTTACAAAAAAGCCTTGTTGTTTTTATGGCAACCGACAAAACCACAAATGTTTACAAAAAAGCCTTGTTGTTTTTATGGCAACGGACAAAACCACAAATGTTTACAAAAAAGCCTTGTTGTTTTTATGGCAACGGACAAAACCACAAATGTTTACAAAAAAGCCTTGTTGTTTTTATGGCAACGGACAAAACCACAAATGTTTACAAAAAAGCCTTGTTGTTTTTATGGCAACGGACAAAACCAAAAATGTTTACAAAAAAGCCTTGTTGTTTTTATGGCAACGGACAAAACCACAAATGTTTACAAAAAAGCCTTGTTGTTTTTATGGCAACGGACAAAACCACAAATGTTTACAAAAAAGCCTTGTTGTTTTTATGGCAACGGACAAAACCAAAAATGTTTACAAAAAAGCCTTGTTGTTTTTATGGCAACGGACAAAACCACAAATGTTTACAAAAAAGCCTTGTTGTTTTTATGGCAACGGACAAAACCACAAATGTTTACAAAAAAGCCTTGTTGTTTTTATGGCAACGGACAAAACCAAAAATGTTTACAAAAAAGCCTTGTTGTTTTTATGGCAACGGACAAAACCACAAATGTTTACAAAAAAGCCTTGTTGTTTTTATGGCAACGGACAAAACCACAAATGTTTACAAAAAAGCCTTGTTGTTTTTATGGCAACGGACAAAACCAAAAATGTTTACAAAAAAGCCTTGTTGTTTTTATGGCAACGGACAAAACCAAAAATGTTTACAAAAAAGCCTTGTTGTTTTTATGGCAACGGACAAAACCACAAATGTTTACAAAAAAGCCTTGTTGTTTTTATGGCAACGGACAAAACCACAAATGTTTACAAAAAAGCCTTGTTGTTTTTATGGCAACGGACAAAACCACAAATGTTTACAAAAAAGCCTTGTTGTTTTTATGGCAACGGACAAAACCAAAAATGTTTACAAAAAAGCCTTGTTGTTTTTATGGCAACGGACAAAACCACAAATGTTTACAAAAAAGCCTTGTTGTTTTTATGGCAACGGACAAAACCACAAATGTTTACAAAAAAGCCTTGTTGTTTTTGGTAACAAACTAAACCACAAATGTTTACAAAAAAGCCTTGTTGTTTTTATGGCAACGGACAAAACCACAAATGTTTACAAAAAAGCCTTGTTGTTTTTATGGCAACGGACAAAACCAAAAATGTTTACAAAAAAGAATTGTTTTTGTGAAAACCTTCCAAAAAATGATGTCAAAACATAAAAAATGTTTAAAATGTTTATCTAAATTAAATTTAAGTATGTTGCTCTTTGCAACACAAATGTTACATTGGCAATTTAGTTCATTCTATTATATATTGTAATATATTTTTTGTACGCTACAGTTGGTAGACACCCACATGTGTTATTAAAACATTTATTTTATTACCCAAGTTTTCTTTTTGGTGTACACATCGAATGTCTTTTGTGTTGTATTTGTTTACTTGAGTGGTGTGGTCTGTAATTGTTAGTATGTTGGCTTTGGTTTATGTTAGCCTTGAGACTTGTTTTGAAGCTACATTTGAAGGGAGACCTTTTCTTGGGTCGTTATGTGAACATTGAGTTATCTAAATTTACATGAAATCATATGTTTGGAGATCGAGAAGCACGTGTGTATAAATGCCTACATTAACCAGGGCCATTACTTGGCCACCAACACTCCTAAAAAACCAAAGAGCAAACACAAACTAATCATTTTGCATAAAATTTTATTTCATCCCCAAAAAAAGCACTATAAGAAATCATATTGTGCCACCCTCAAATTTAAAAAAAAAATGGCCCCACAAATTGGCCAATGTAACAATCATTAACAAAACCAAAAAAAAAAAAAAAATAGAAATTAAGTTGGTGGTGGTGGTGGTGACTGAAGCAGTGTGGTGAGCAATGGAAAGGTTATTTGATGCTGCTGGTGGTGCAAGGGTTGTGAAGATGTGTGGGGAGTGGTGGTTGATTGGTTGTTGTGGTCCACGGTGCGGGGGCAAACGACATGTCGCATTGGTGACAAAAAAGAAGAACGGCCTGGGGAGGAGTGAAGTGATAAAGGTGTGGAGGGAATGTAGTCAGGTGGAAGGGGTACTGTGGAACCAGTGCGCATTGAGGTTGTGCAGGAGGATTGCTCATTGAGGGGTGTGGGAGTCCGAACGGAGTGTGAAGTGCTAGGAGTGGCTACAGGAGGAATTGTCCCATCCCCAGCTGCCTGACAAGTGGCCAACACTGGCATTACCCTCCCACTACCACAACCTGCAGTGGCAGGTGAGTGAGATGTTTGGGAGGGCTCTGCCAATGGGGCATCTTCAGATCCAAACAGGCATTGGCGTGTGGCCAGCACCTGAGTGTCAACACTTTGCCGATCCCGTTGATGCTGGTCTGCTAAACTTACCAAGCTGTTACGCATATCCTGTTGAACCTGTAACATATCCTGGTGAACCTGTACCATTGTTGCTACAGATTCCTGTATGAGCCCGAGCAGACGTACTGCCTCAGTAGATTGCTGAGTACGCCTCCTTAACTCATTTTGGACCTGATACTCATCAAGCAGCCTCTCGGCTACATCCAGCATAGATGGACGAAGTTGGGTAGGTGACAATCCCTCTGCATCTAAGGCTACCTGAAAGCAGAAGAAATAGACCAAATCATTATCAAACATCATGACTAAATATTTCAGATTAGTTTGACAACTTAACACCCCAAGCAGAACGTTGAAAAGTTTGATGTGCTTCTAATGAGTACTTGTTCATTGTAAGATTATCCAAGCTAGCAACACTTCTGATAATGGGTACATATTATATTGGTAGGACTAATATGACAAAGGCAAAAAAGATTCAACATGAAGGTGTTCCCAATTAACCCTGGTGTGGTAGGTTGTTTATGCTTTTGGTAAATCTGTTACTACACCAATGACTTTATACATCTACGTATGTTGTCTAAAATCTTGCCATCAATCGGCTAGAGGACAACCCAACCAAACGATACCCATGAATTTGGACCTGGAAAATCAAAGACGGGCCGGACTTTAAAGATCCTGGATGTTTTTGGAACATTAGTGGCACACCAAATTATAACATAATTCCCTGATGTTCAAGATAGAACTCTTGTTGTGCTGGTGCATCGTCAGAATGTCATAGCACTAATTTAACACACACAATGTAAGCCACATCTAGTCCAAAATCAATGCTACCATTGAAATGTTACATGTGCACCTTGTTCCCTTATATCACATACCACAGCACTGGATGCAGAATCGTCGCCAGCTCCTGATCCAACTCCAGCTGCAACGTCAAGAGGGGCCTGATGTTCTTTTAAAAAAAAAAAAAAAAAACATGTTTAGTACATAACCTTAGTCAGTAATGATTATGGCCAGATTGCCCTCCTAGCTTCATGAATGAAGCATTGAGGCCAAACATTCTAAAGTGCTTTCCTGGGCTCATAGGACACTTGCTAAACCCTCCCAAAGGTTAAGAAGGCTTGGTCTGCCTACTAATGACGGCACCCATTAATGCTGTCAACTGTGTTTTGCAGGGTAAACATCTAAAAGGCAACACTCTTTCCTAAGAAAAAACATGTGTGTTAATGGGGTTAATAAGATTCAAAAAAACATTATTTGACTAGACATACCAACACCTTCCTCCAGGCCTAGCTGCACTGGGTGTGTTCCCTGCTGCGGATCTTCTGTAAAGGACATAGCAATATGAGCTATCTTGGCCAAAAAAAAACATCTACATTGTTTGGCACAGTATGATATTGGACCTACCAGGAGGAGGGTCAGCACTGATGTCAACACCTGTGAGTCCGTCTGGTTCGCCAAGCTGCATGGGCTGTGGAGGGGCTGAGATCCGTGCTACAGATGAACAAATTGCAGGTTGGGGAAAACAAAAAAAGGACAATTGGAAGGGCAAGTATCACATTCTCTTAATGTCACACATAGGATAGTAGTTAATCTTTTCCAAACAACTCACACAATTGACATCCAAGATAATATCCTACCTCGGTGCAAAGCATCCGAATCTAAGTCCTCTCTGGTAAAGATGGTATCGGGTCCTATGATGTTCAAGAAAGGTAATTGATAATCCCAGAGAGAACTTCGTGCACGTTCATCCAGCCGACCTTGACGGTCATAAAGACCCTCCGCAGCCCATGCAATTAGCTTCTTCCGAACGGACCCACAGATGTCGTTGACCTTCTTCCGCACACTGTCACGGTGGCGAGGTGCTTCACCCAGTGCATTTACAGCATCCCGGATTTCATCCCACAATCTGTTCTTCTCTGTTACTGAGTAAGACGCGGCCCTGGTCCCATGTATCGCCTGATATCTGGCCATATAGGCGTGGACCAGGGCACAGCACTGATTGTGGGTGAAACGGGGAAGCCGGGTTAATGTGGACAAGCTGACTCTGGTGGACGGACCCTCTCCAGGACTACTGTCAGAAGAGCCAGCTTGTCCACTTGGTGTGTTAACACCTCCCCCGGCTTCCTCCTCCGGGATGGGGATGGTGGACTCCCTCATGGATACAGCTGGAGCCTCCCTCACACCAGAGCCAGACGATCTGCCCACCCTGCCCCCCCTGCCCCCCCTGGCCCCCCTGGCCCCCCTGGCCCCCCTGGCCCCCCTGGCCCTTCTCATCCTTCCAGTGGGTGGGGCCATGGGAGCACGAGGTGGGCAGAGAATCTGGCTGTCCAGCAGCAGCAAAGAGCCCCAAACTCCTAAATCTGAAATGACAAAAGAGAAAACAGAAAAAACAGGATTTGCAGATTGCTCTTCATATACAGTATAATTAGTGAACAGTTACAGAACACACTTACCTAATGGCACAAACAGACTTGGTCGTGGTGGTGGTGGTAGTAGTGGGCAAAGAGCAGAAGAGGCTGCAAAGAAAAGGAAAAAAAAAAAACACATAAGAAAACGCATAGGGGTACAAATCACACGAGGCCCTCCAAACACTTACCTAATGGCACAAACACGGTGGTGGTGGTGGTGGTGGCAAAAAAAGCAGAAGAGGTTGCAAAGAAATGTACAAAAAAAACACATAAGAAAACGCATAGGGGTACAAATCACACGAGGCCCTCCAAACACTTACCTAATGGCACAAACACAGTGGTGGTGGTGGTGGTGGCAAAAAAAGCAGAAGAGGTTGCAAAGAAATGTACAAAAAAAACACATAAGAAAACGCATAGGGGTACAAATCACACGAGGCCCTCCAAACACTTACCTAATGGCACAAACACAGTAGTGGTGGTGGTGGTGGTGGTGGTGGCAAAGAGCAGAAGAGGCTGCAAAGAAATGTAAAAAAAAAACACATAAGAAAACTCATAGGGGTACAAATCACACGAGGCCCTCCAAACACTTACCTAATGGCACAAACACAGTAGTGGTGGTGGTGGTGGTGGTGGTGGTGGTGTTAAAGAGCAGAAGAGGCTGCAAAGAAATGTAAAAAAAAAACACATAAGAAAACTCATAGGGGTACAAATCACACGAGGCCCTCCAAACACTTACCTAATGGCACAAACACAGTAGTGGTGGTGGTGGTGGTGGTGGTGTTAAAGAGCAGAAGAGGCTGCAAAGAAATGTAAAAAAAAAACACATAAGAAAACTCATAGGGGTACAAATCACACGAGGCCCTCCAAACACTTACCTAATGGCACAAACACAGTAGTGGTGGTGGTGGTGGTGGTGGTGTTAAAGAGCAGAAGAGGCTGCAAAGAAATGTAAAAAAAAAACACATAAGAAAACTCATAGGGGTACAAATCACACGAGGCCCTCCAAACACTTACCTAATGGCACAAACACAGTGGTGGTGGTGGTGGTGGTGGTGGTGGTGGCAAAGAGCAGAAGAGGCTGCAAAGAAATGTACAAAAAATACACATAAGAAAACTCATAGGGGTACAAATCACACGAGGCCCTCCAAACACTTACCTAATGGCACAAACACAGTGGTGGTGGTGGTGGTGGTGGTGGTGGTGGTGGTGGTGGTGGTGGCAAAGAGCAGAAGAGGCTGCAAAGAAATGTACAAAAAAAACACATAAGAAAACTCATAGGGGTACAAATCACACGAGGCCCTCCAAACACTTACCTAATGGCACAAACACAGTGGTGGTGGTGGTGGTGGTGGTGGTGTTAAAGAGCAGAAGAGGCTGCAAAGAAATGTAAAAAAAAAAACACATAAGAAAACGCATAGGGGTACAAATCACACGAGGCCCTCCAAACACTTACCTAATGTCACAAACACAGTGGTGGTGGTGGTGGTGGTGGTGGTGTAATCCTTTATAGGCAAAAGGAGGCTGCAAACATTAAACATACATGAGAAATCGCATGACCTACATACGTGCACATAATAAATTACAGTTATCAGGAAAGCAAAAATGGTGTCTTTGGAAGCTGGGAAGGTAAGGGGGCAGGTTTAGATGCCAAATCTAGACTGCACACCTTTAACAAACATGAGAAAACACATGTCCAAACCACATGCACATGGGGCCAACTGCCAATGATTAAAAGACACTTGAGGGGTTCCCAAGCTATTGTGGGTTGGAGGGGATTCACCATAGACAACTTAAGCACACCCAAGATAAGTACAAATTGTCTCCTTCCTTTTTTTTGGGAGAGAGAGATACAATTGTCTTACCTCCAGATAATGTAGGTTGTGGGTCACAGGGTCTTGCTAGCACATAAGAAACATCGATCTATAACATCCAGCAGCCATATTGGCCATGTGCTCCTTTTATAGCTGGCTCACAGGTGTGATAATTAGCGGCCGTTTCTATATATATCTGCGCATTCGCGAATTTGCGCGTTCAAAATGGAGGACGATATCCCAGACGCATTAGATGGTGCAATGCTGGCATTTATTGGTGCCTTGTTTGAGGAGGCCCTGGCACAGGAGGCAGCAGAAGGTGGGGAAGCTGCAGCAGCAGCAGCAGCAGCACCTTCAGCAGCAGCACCTCCAGTCCGTGTGCCCTTACCTCGCCAGCCACGCATTTTTGCTCCAAGGATCTATTTGGACAAGCTGCGGGATTCTGATGTCAGGAGGAAGTTCCGGCTCGAGCGAGGAACTATTCTACACCTCTACCAGCTCATAGCAGAGAAAATTGACCCGGACACACAGCGCGGCCATGCGGTGCCCGGCATGGCCAGATTGCTGGCCACTTTGTATATTTTAGGGCGTGGCAGCTTCCAAGCCACTTCGGGAAGTATCATGGGCATTAGCCAGCCCACAGTTTCAAGGGTGTTCATGTTGGTCATTAATGCCATAGTGGATATAGTGCCCAATTTTATCCACTGGCCACAGAATGAAAATGAGTGGAATGAAGTCAAGTTGGGTTTCTACCGGCGGGCACACATGCCGCAAATCCTAGGGGCAATCGATGGCACCCACATAGCCATTAGGCCCCCAAGGAGCCACGAAAGTGAATACCGGAACCGCAAGCAGTACCACTCTGTGAACGTCCAATTAGTGTGTGACGCCAAACAGCGCATCATGAGTGTCAACACTGGTCACCCAGGGTCGTGCCATGATTCCAGTATGTTAAGAACAAGTACTCTGTACGAGGTGTTTGAAAGTGGACAAATGCCCGAAGGGTGGCTTATTGGTAAAGTATTTTGTCTTAACAACATAAACTGTAAGATTACATAGACATAGGAATAAGCTACATCGGTGTACACCCTGATTTAAGCAAAGCCTACCTAAAATGGATGTGTTATTAGTTGTCAGGCTGTTCACACACAACCAGATCAGCAGCTTAGCAGCTCACAAAAGAAAGATTTGCAAAGTTGTCTTTGAGTCCAATGAAGGTGGTTAACCAATGTGTAAATGGTGTCCTCTAGCCACCCAAAGAAAACCTACAAATGATTCCAATGGTATTGCCATATCCCCAAAGTACTTTGCATAAGTGAGTCAATATTGGTTTCCTCACTCTAGTTGCAGATATATTCCAGAAGTAAGACCTAGGCTAATGTAATAGGAACAGAATAGGGGCCAAGTTGTAACTTGCAAGAGAAACCCACCACTTTGTGTGTCCTTTTTCCCATTTGTATTAGTGATTTAGGCAGTTAGACAGAGTTGAGATGTTTCATATGATTTTTTGCAAACAGACGAGCAGGTTGTTTAGTAAAATGCCTAATTGTCTCCCATTTTGAGGAGTCATCTAAAGTCACATGATATGAATAACTAATGTATATTTTTCTTATTTTTCAGGGGATGCTGGTTACCCGCAGCTGACGTGGCTGATGGCTCCAATCAGGTACCCCCAGGGCCCAGCAGAGAGGAATTACAACAGGGCCTTGCGGAGAAGCCGGAGTATCATTGAGTTGACCATAGGTCTTCTCAAGTCCCGGTTTCTCTGCTTGGCCCGGCCTGGGGGTGAACTCCTGTACTCTCCTACAAAGGCTTCCAAGATCATCCTGGCGTGCTGCGTGTTGCACAACATGTGCGTTGCCCGGGATGATTCTTGGGAGCTGACGGAGGAGAGGGAGCCAGAGGTCCGTCAGCCGGCGGCCCCCAGGCGGCGGAGCACCGCTGCCGGTATGGCCACCCGGAATACCCTGGTTGCTAGCCACTTTACATGTAAGTACTGTAACCGGTCAAGATAGGGCATGTGTATTAATTAGCTAGTTAGCAGAGGTGCCACTCACAGGGAGACAGAGGGTGATTATCATCTGCCAATGACACTTGCCATTGTAGATAAAGTGTAGTCAACATTGTTAAAATTGTGTTACTTGAGCAAAAACATGCACCTCTAACCATAAACATGTTGGTATTGTGAATAGTGTAAAGGGCTGAGAAGAGCTGGCAGGTGTTTATTTGTGTCTATGCCACCTGTGTAGTTATTGATAACATGAACGGCTGCTTGGTATCTTATGGTGTTGTAATTTTCCAGAACATCAACATCTTGGAATCATGGCACGTACCATGGGAAGCCTGTGGTGATGGGCTGTCTGGCGTCACAGGTGTGTATTCAAATGTTTACATTAATGATTTCTGGTTTGTGTAAGTTGGCATAAAATGTGTTATTTCACTCGTGATGTCGAAATTAAATGAAGTTCAGAATGAAGCAAACAGGCATTAAGATGTGATTTTCATAATGAAATGTCTTATCCTTTGTTTTATTTTTCCAGGAGTGGTACTGCTTGCGGGTGTAGGTGGTAGAAACCCACCTTGATGGACTCCACTCATTTTCTTTTGTGGTCAGTGGATATTTGGTAAGGCACATGGCCAATGACCAACATGAACACCCTGGAACTTCGAAAGTGGCTTGGAAGCTGCCCAGCAACCTTGCCATGCCTGTCCCCTATGAGCTGGTAGAGGTGCAGAATGGATTCTGAACTCTGCCGGAAGTTGTGGAAGACATCAGAATCCCGTAGCCATGGAGCAAAGATCGTGGTCTGGCGCTGTAAAGGCACACGGACTGGAGAGTGACAATATTCTTTTGCTGCATCCCTCCTTCTGCTGTCATTCTCAAATAAATAAATACATTAGAATTGAACATGTGTTTTTTTGTTTTGTGTGGGTGCCTACAGACAAAAGGGCCATCCACACTGTAAGATTTAGAGAAGACTTTATCCTTCCGATTGACATTTTCTATGTAGTGCAAGGGCCTGCCTGATTGCATCCAAATTGAAAGTGTTGAGGTTTGAGCTTCTATTATATGGTTTGGTTAAGTCTACAGGAAAAAGTCTAGACAAATTGTTAGTGTATGGCCCATTAAGCTGCCAAGGCCGGAGTTTTGCACTTTGCATGCTGCTTGTACTGGTGATGTGAGGGGTTGTAATGTAGAGTAGGGATGTGACAGTGTTGTGTTGAGGTGTGAGGCAAATGTAGTGTTGGACTATGAGGGCCTGTGTTGTTGAAATATGGAGAGAGTCCAATATCAGACACCTATGTTTATTGGTCAAGAAATTGTAAGAACCATGGTAAATATGTAAAGAATTGCATCTCGATAAAACTAGGACCACACTCATAAAATCAAAATTGTGTTGTTTCCATTGATGTGCTTGAAATTTGGGTAGGACACCCCCCTCCCCCCCCAAATTCAAGATAGTTTAAAAAAACTGTTTAAAAAAATGAGAGTGAAAAGAGATCCCAAGTGTAGTGATGTGATTTGAACCCATGACGTTGTGAACTGCAGTGAAGTTGCAAAGCACTTAGCTATTGTGCAGAATAAAGCTGTATGGTGGAAAAAATGGAGTGTGTTAAGGCTAAAAAGCACATATAGCTAAAGAACTAAACATTGTATGGAATGTGGGAAGAAGACCATGGTAAAATTGTGAGGTTTCATCTTGCCCTGAAGTAGGGTAGGGGTTTGGTCACTTGCCTTTGGTACTTTCCTTCATAAGATCGATTCGACACACAGACAAGATCAAAAAAACACTTAAAATGGTGTAAGCTTGCAAGCGCTTCTGAGTGTAACATTATTTAGCAATATATATGATGTAATCCGTTCCATTTTAGCAATATAAACAAAAAAAGAAAATAAAAAAAGTAGGTGGAGATGGTAAGCCTCGAACCTACAGCAGAGGGAGATGAATTACAGACATGTGATGTGTGCACTAATCCACTAGCCCACATCGCTATGTGAAACTGCTATAAGCAGGAAGACATAAGTTTGCGAATTGGCGAAGCCGCGATCGTAAGTGAATCCCGCTGACGGCGGAATTCATTATTGCTGTTTTACTCGCCAATTCGCCGCAGCGCCAGTTAATTGATTTGAACGCGGCGAAACTGAAACACGTCATAGATGTTTGAAGCTGCAGTTTCTTTAAATCCGGCCCCCCGTGTCTAGGGGGTCTAAAAAGTGTACCTGTGAAGTTTCAGCTCTGGAGCATGTCCAGAACCAGAAAAAAAGATAATTTTTCAGTAGAGCAGGGATGGTGGGAACCCCTTTTACACCTATATGATCTTTTTTTTTCTGGTTCTGGACATGCTACATATATTAAAAAAATACTCAAATACCATCCCTCAAAGGGGCTTTTGGGGACAATATATATTATATATATATATATATATATATATATCACAGAACAAAAAAAATTACACAAATACCAGCCCTCAAAAGGGCTTTTGGGGACAATAGATATATATATATCACAGAACAAAAAAAAATACACAAATACCAGCCCTCAAAAGGGCTTTTGGGGACAATAGATATATATATATATATATATATATCCAAAAAAAACCTCAAATACCAGCCCTAGGAAGGGCTTTTTGGGGTGCTGTCCTTACAGCAGGAGTGTACCAAGAACACTGGCTAACAAGACCGGGAACTGTCCCCAGCTATAACAGCAGCAGCAGCACCAGCACTTTCCCTGCTCTCAGTAACACAGAAATGATCTAAGATGGATGCTGCCCTTGCTTATTTATAGGAGGTGGGAGGGAGGTATGCTGATTGGCCTGGAATGTGTCTGCTGACTGTGATGTTCAGGGTCAAAGTTTGCCTCAATGATGATGTATAGGAGGCGGACCGAACATCGCATATGTTCGCCCGCAGCGGCGAACGCGAACATGCGAAGTTCGCCGGGAACTGTTCGCCGGCAAACAGTTCTGTACATCTCTAACAAACAATAGTAATTGGGGCCTAGTGTGCTTCTGTACGTGTGAGATACATACACTTTTTTGGATCATATTTCCTATTCCGCTACTCAATAAAAACCTTTGGGGATCAGTTAAATTGCGGGATAGTCTGTGTTGGTACGTGTGAGATCCACCTTTCCATGTTTTTGGGGTTCATCTCATACTTCTGAAGATTTGAGGGTGCTGCATGTTCCCTACTCCTCCTAATCCTCATCCAGCCTTTTAGGGGTACAAACAATAGTAATTGGGGCCTAGTGTGCTTCTGTACGTGTGAGATACATACACTTTTTTTGATCATATTTCCTATTCCGCTATTCAATAAAAACCTTTGGGGATCAATTAAATTGTGGGATAGTCTGTGTTGGTACGTGTGAGATCCACCTTTCCAAGTTTTTGGGGTTCATCTCATACTTCTGAAGATTTGAGGGTGCTGCCTGTTCCATACTCCTCCTACTCCTCATCCAGCCTTTTAGGCGTACAAACAATAGTAATTGGGGCCTAGTGTGCTTCTGTACGTGTGAGATACATACACTTTTTTTGATCATATTTCCTATTCCGCTATTCAATAAAAACCTTTGGGGATCAATTAAATTGCGGGATAGTCTGTGTTGGTACGTGTGAGATCCACCTTTCCAAGTTTTTGGGGTTCATCTCATACTTCTGAAGCTTTGAGGGTGCTGCCTGTTCCATACTCCTCCTACTCCTCATCCTGCCTTTAGGGTACAAAAAATTGTAATCGGGGCCTAGATTGTGTTTGTACGTGTGAGATACACCGTTTTGTAAAATTTCTCCTATTACGCTATTCAATATACACCCTTTTGGAGTGTAAGAAAATTAAATTACGGCATAGTCTGTATCGGTACGTGTGAGATACACCTTTTAAATTTGTTTGGCGCATCTCCTTCCACCGCTAAGGATTGCAGGGCGCTTCAGTTTGCCTCCTGTTCCCAACTCCTCCTACTCCTCTTCCTCATCCTCCCTTTAGGGTACAAAAAATTTTAGTCGGGGCCTAGTCTGTGTTTGTACGTGTGAGATACACCGTTTTTTTATCCTTTTTCCTATTCCGCTATTCAAAATACACCCTTTTTGGGGTAAAAAACATTAAATTGCGGCATAGTTTGCATATTTGACTGTCAGATACACCCGTGCGATACTGTTGTTGTTTTGTTCCGCTATTCAATAAACACCTTTCTAGGGCAAGATCATAAATTACAGAAATATGAGGAGACCGTCAAATAGGGGCCGTGGCCTGGGTCGTGGTGCTGCTGGTAGAGCTCCTGTTGCAAGGAGAGGACGTGGTCGATCTGTGCCAGCTACACGCACAAGTGAAACACCTTCCACAAGTGTAAGTAGGCGACAGAGCCTGCAGCAGTATTTGGTAGGGCATAATGCGCCAACAGACATGATGAGGCCTGAAGAAGTACAGGCGATAGTAGATTGGGTTGCTGACAGTGCCTCCAGTTCCATCACATTGTCTCCCACCCAGTCTACTGCAGAAAGGTCAGAGTTGGCACCTGCAGCCAATGTCCAACCTTCTTTCACCTCACCCCCTTGGAAATCAGGCAAGCAGTCTGCGCCCCAATCCATACAGCAGTCTCTTGTTCTTTTTGAGGACTCTGTCAGCAGGGTTTCCCAGGGCCATCCACCTAGCCCTGCCCCAGAAGTGGAAGAGATTGAGTGCAGCGATGCCCTACCACTTATTTCTCAAGATGGGTACATGCAAGGACCATCGCAGCACCTCTCCGATGATGACGAAACGCAGGTGCCAACTGCTGCGGCGTTCAGAATTGTGGAGACCGACAAGGAGGGCAGGGGTGAAGACTGGGTGGAAGATGATGTGGAGGACGATGAGGTCCTCGACCCCACATGGAATGAAGGTCATGCAGGTGACCTGAGTAGTTTGGAGGAAGAGGCGGTGGTCGCACAGAGTCACCAGCACAGCAGAAGAGGGAGCAGGGTGCAGAAGCGGAGCGGCCGTGCCCTAGACACTACGCCCGCTACTGTCCAACGCAGCAAGGGAACGAGCGCACCAAAGTCAGCTCAAAGGAGTTCTCTAGCGTGGAAGTTCTTTAGAAAATGTGCTGATGACAGGACATGAGTGGTTTGCACCATGTGCAATCAGAGCCTGAAGCGAGGCATAAACCTTCTCAACCTGAGCACAACCTGCATGATCAGGCATCTAAGTGCAAAGCACGAGCTGCAGTGGAGTAGACACCTTCAAAACCAAGAAACGTCTCTGGCTCATCCTGCTTCCTCTTCTGCTGCAGTCTCGGCCGCTCCAGCCACATCTGTAGTGATACCGTCACCTGCCACTCCGCAAACAGAGGATCTGTCAGCAACACCACCACCTGGGTCACCAACCGTCTCCACAATGTCCCGTGGAAGCGTTCTGCTTTCCATCTCCCAAACACTTGAGAGGAAGTACCCCCCTACTCACCCGCGATCCCTGGCCCTGAATGCCAGCATTTCAAAATTCTTGGCCTTTGAAATGCTGTCATTCCGTCTGGTGGAGACGCACAGTTTTAAAAACCTTATGTCGGTGGCTGTCCCACAGTACGTCGTGCCCAGCCGCCACTACTTTTCCAGGCAGGCCATCCCTTCCCTGCACAACCAAGTGGGGGAAAAAATCAGGTGTGCACTGCGCAACGCCATCTGTGCCAAGGTCCACCTAACTACCGATACGTGGACCAGTAAGCACGGTCAGGGGCATTATATCTCCCTAACGGCACACTGGGTAAATGCAGTGGCGGATGGGCCTGAGGTGGATAGCAATTTGGCGCATGTCCTTCCACCACCGAGCATTGCAGGGCGCTTCAGTTTGCCTCCTGTTCCTAACTCCTCCTACTCCGCTTCCTCATCCTCTACCGCCTCCTCATCCGGACAGCGTAACACCTTCACCACCAACTTCAGCATGGCCAGGGGTAAACGACAGCAGGCAGTTTTAAAACTTGTGTAAAAAGAAAAAGTGCGCTGGTCTGTGATAAGCAGCTCCCAGAAAAAATGTGAAATAATGAATAAAATGATGGTGCGCTTTATCAACTAATAATGGTGTGCAAAACTGCAAAATATTCACAAATGCAACTTAAAATATACACAGTATTATAGTGCAAAACAGTGATGAAAATATTAAAGTCCCAGACACAACGTGTCTATGTGTTGAAATCAATCCCGTGAAATAGGTGATGACAAATGGTGATAAACTCAAATGGTGACTTAAGTTCCCTCCATCTGTTGGAATTCCTCCTTACCGGATGGAATAAAAATAAGTGCTCTCCTCTGCACACAGTCAACAATCCTTGTGCTCCAACCTAAATACGTGCTCTCCACCTTGCATGCAAAGTAGCCCGCTAGGCCTCTTACCAGATGGATGTGGGTAATGCACACTGCCCCAAACTCCTAAAGAGTATAGCTCCTTATCCGGATGATAATGACAGCCACTTGATTGAATATGCTCAATGGATCGTCTCATATAGCATGGCATAGCATGTAAAGGAATAATCACTAATAGTGTATTACCTTCGATACATCATTTATTCAAATAAATATTGCACTTACATGTTATGCAGACAAATGCGCTAGATGTTAGAAAAGCGATGAGGAATTCCTGAGATGCCTGGGACCGGCTGCAGCCCGGTTCCCAAGCGACGTAGTGATGGCACGCCTCCTATCTGACGCGTTTCCACCGATAGGTTATCTTCAGAGAAAGGAGGTTCTCGC
>NW_028119596.1:0-53000 GCF_965119305.1 Pelophylax lessonae | reverse complement strand
TGCTCTGGGGGTTCAAAGCTTCTGTATCTTTCACAGCCATTTCCATCACTGAAGCTATCTCAATTGCCTTTGTAAGGGTAAGGTCTTTCTCTGTTAACAGTCTCTTTTGGCTAGACTCACTATTCAGTCCCATGACAAACTTATCCCTCAGTGCAGTTGGTAAATACTCCCCAAAAGAACAGGTTGAGGCTAGTCTGCGAAGGGCGAGCACATAAGCCTTAATATCTTCACCCGGCTGCTGCTGCCGCTGATAGAACCTGAATCTCTCTGCAATCTCTAGTGGTTTAGGCTGGAAGTGATTCCCTAACAGTGTCAGGAGCTCTGCCAAAGTCTTAGTTGCTGGTTTTTCAGGGAAAAGGAGATCCCTAAGAGTGTCATATGTCCTAGCACCAACCACTGTCAGAAAAACTGCTACTTGCCTGTCGCCTGGGATGGCATTTGCACAGAAATATTGTTCTAATCTTTCAATCCAAGAAATCCACGTTGTCTGTTCGCCATCAAATTCACTTAATGTCCCGATCAATGACATTTTCCTGCTGGGCTCTGTGGGTTTTGTATTCCTGACAATCCAGAGTTTTTTTTCTTCCTTTCCTTTCTCACACGGATAGTAACCTTGTAAATCCCATCCTCGTCGCCACTGTTATATTCTCCGTGTTGTGAGAGACACAGGACTCTGGTCTGGAACAACGGTTGTTTATTCAGGACTCACTGTACAGCATTACAGGACAGCTCTGCATATCAATACATCTCTGCATGTGTCTAAAGATGGCCACTCTGCCCCTTGACCCTTGTCATCACTCCTGGGTGGAGCCAGCCTTAAAGTGACAGTACATGTGAAACCCTTCAGGTATAACACCATCAATCCCAGACATCTCATGCACGTCCGCAGAGACGAGTGCGGAACGTCCCTGAGGGACCTGACTTCCTCCTGAAGAGTTCTGAGTTTGTCTTCCGGCAGGAAGACCTTCGCCTGCACCGAGTCCAGAATCATTCCCAGGTAGGGAAGACGAACCGACGGACTCAGTGTCGACTTTGGAAAATTTATCGTCCAACCAAACTCCTGCAGAGTTTGCATCGTGACAGACAGGTCCTTCTCCAGACCCTGGCTGGTCGCAGACCGAACCAGAATGTCGTCCAGATACCCCAGGACAGAAATGCCCTGGGCCCTCAATAATGCCAGAACCGGTGCAAGCACCTTGGTGAAGACCCGCGGAGCCGAGGCGAGACCAAAAGGCAACGCCACGAACTGGTAGTGATCCTCCGCAATGGCAAATCGAAGGAACCTCTGGTGACCCTCGAAAATGGGGATGTGAAGATACGCATCCTTCAAATCGATGGAGGCCATGAATTCCCCCGGAACCAGGGCAGCCACCACCGACCGCAGGGATTCCATGCGGAACTTGCGAACCCGCACAGAGCAGTTCAGAGCCTTCAAGTCCAGAATTGGACGAACCTTGCCCTCCTTTCTGGGCACGGTGAACAGATTGGAATAAAACCCCCGAAATCTGTCCCGATGAGGCACCGGAACCACCACTCCCTGAGCCCTCAGGTCCCGCACCGCCAGGTGCAGGTCCCGCAAACGCTCTGGAGACAGTTGAAGATTTGAGGGAAAAAATCTGCTCTCCGGCCGAGAGAGAAACTCGATCTTGTAACCAGATCGAACGATCTCCTGAACCCATCTGTCCCGCACACGGTCCAACCAGGGCTGAAGAAAACCGAGCAAGCGTCCCCCCACCCCAAAACTGGGTGAGGGCGCCCCTTCAGGCCGAACTGTTATGGGCTGCAGATCCGGATTGGCCGAACTTCTGTTTCCCAGACCAGGGCTTCTTCTGAGAGCCTTGACCTTTGAACGGCTTGCCCTTGTAGTGCGGCCGAAAGGCACGAAAGGACCCCTGAGGGGGCCGAAAAGTAGCATGCTTCTTCCCAGAAGCCCCCTTAGCCTTGGGGAAATGGGGCAAGAGAGTGCTCTTACCCCCGGTGATCCCCTTAATCAACACATCCAAGGACTCCCCAAAAAGGCGAGACCCATCATAAGGCAGATTGGCTAAGGTCTTACGTGAAGATTGGTCCACCGACCAACATTTTAACCAAACCAGGCGGCGAGACAACACCGCCACGCTGTGCACACGTGCAGCCAATGGAACCAGGTCCAGGTCCGCATCACACAGATACATGACACCCTGGTGGATTTGATCCACCATATCCAGGGTCGCCGGCGAGGCCGAGTCGGCCACTAGGACGCGCCTAAGCATCTGCGTCCAACTTGCGATCGCCTGGGCCGCCATGAGGGAAGCAAACAGAGCTTTAAGCATAGAACCCGTAACAGAATAAGTATGACGGGCAAGAGACTCCAATCTCCTATCCGTGGCATCACGGAACACAGGGGAATCCTCCGCAGGAATCGCAGTGGCCTTGTTTAAAACCGCAATTGCGTGATCCACTGGGGGAGGCACACACCACCTTTCATCAGTGGAAGGCGAGAAAGGATAACGCAGCTTGAACCTACTTGGTACAGCAATAGGTTTGCGCAGATTGCGCCATTGTTCCTTAACAGCGTGCTGAAAATCATCATTGCAGGGAAAAACCTGCGGCGTCCTGCGTTTTCTCTGCGTCCCATAGGCCGCCAAGGCAGCGGGGGGACACACTTCATCCTGCAAATGCAGTGTTTGCTTTATGGAAGCAATCAATTCATCCATGATTGCAAGCTCTTCAGGCGAGCCAGGGGGAGAATTATCAACCCCCTCAACTTCAGCCTCCACCTCGGACCCCACCAGATCTAGGGAGGAGCGGGACCCCGATAAGGAGGCCCCCGCCATAACAACCCCATCACCTTCACCCTCAGAATCAGAGGAAAGAGCAATTCTGGGTCTTTTAGTAGATTGAGCAGCCACCAGCACCTGCACCTGAGCAGCAAGGCCAGCCACAATAGTGGCTAAATCCCCCCCTGGGGGGGAAACAGCGGTCCCCTGGCTTTCCACCAAGGCGGTAGGAAATTTGCCCTCCTGAGAATCCATTGCCCCTGTAATGCCAGACAATAAAGGGTTAACTGCCCCTTTAAGCAAGCGCGGCAAGCGCAGCCCACCGCACCACACTCAAGCACAATGAGACCCCCACAGGGAATATGCAAACTGAACACAGGCAATGGAAAGCAAGAACAGAAGGATAAAACCTGAGGAGACCCTTGCCGCTGCTGCTGCCTCGATCGGTGTTCCTGGAAAGAGGAAGTGATGCTGCCAGGGCGCTCTATGAAAGCCTATGGAGGCTACAAGAAAATGGCCGCTGTGCATGTAAAACATGCGGCCGGAGCGAGTGTAGGCAAAATGGCGCCGTTTGGCGCCGAAACCGCCGCTCCACAGTGCAGTAATGCACACGTGACATCCCTGTATAGGAATACATGTCAGATCGCTGCAGCGATCGCTGTATATGCCCAAACATGCCAAAAAAACATGCCCCACAGCACACAGCTTCTCACACTGACCAGGCTGACACACACAGTGTCACACAGCTCCCCCCCCCCCCCCTGCAGCCCACAGCATGCAGCCGAGAGATAGGGAGACAAGCAGTGTGAATAGAGGCAGGTTACACAGTCCCAGACTGACACCCCCCCAGACAGACAGGTCCCCACATAGATACACTTACCTCTCAATGGCGTGGGGGACCCGCACAGGCGAACAAGCCGCTGCACATGAGGCAGGGAGAGTCGCAATTCAAGACGCACAAAAAGGGGGTTAAGAAACCGCACAGCGTCCAGTGAGGTAGCCACCTCACCAATCATCCCTGCACCGAACAGGGATGGGTCGTTCACTGTGCCAGGAGCGTTACCTGACTGAACGCTCGATGGCAGGCTGGGAAGCCACTGACCCACGACCTGCGACCAGGGGGATCAGCCCGAGACCCAGCCCGCATGATCCTCTTCATCAGAAGAACTAACTAACGCTGACAAAAATAACAGCTAAGTAAAGGTAGAGAGAAAACTCAAACAAAATTTCAAAAAGAAGAAAGAGTCTGGGGCAGAAAGCCCCAGCACAGGAAAAGCCAGCCACTCCTGACAAGCTAGACATTAAAACTGAGATATGGTTGCAGGAAGTAGGAGGGTATTGACTGAGGGGACCACCCCTTGAGGGTGGGATATGTTAAAAGCTTTAATGTTAACATATTCTGTTGCCTAGCTACTCCTTCGGAGCAAAGTCTAATACCCCATATGTGACGAATATGAAGAGGCGGCGACTGTCGGAGGACGTAAGAGAAACAATATTTGTTGGTCTGAATTTTATCAGCCAAAAGAGGTTGCTCCCCAAAATAAGATTTTTTTTTTTCTCAGCGAATAAACATGTTTGGTGCTAACAAGTGTGTGCATTTATAACAACATTCTCCAGAGGACCTTCATTTTGCAGTTTGAACATGCTATAGGATATGCATGGTCTGTTTAAGCCCAAAGAAGTCAAGTAATACAGTTATCTCACAAAAAAAAAGAAAAAAAAGTGGGGGTGTATAATATATGTTTATGTAAAACAGCCCAAAAGAAGGTATTTCGTGACTTAACCACTTGTCGACTGCCTAACGCCGATCTACGTCGGCAGTCAGCCCCTCACAGGCAAAGTGACGTAGGGCTACGTCACTAGCTTGTGAGGGTCTAGGGAGCGAGCGCGCGCCCCCGGAGGCGCGCTCCCGCGTGGTCACGGACCCCCCCGCGCGTGTGACCGGCGGACCCGATGTCCGCCGGTCACTCGGCGATCGGCGGGGGAGAGGGAGAATGTCAGGCAGCTTGTGTAAACAAGCCACCTGTCATTCTCCTTGCTGTTAGGATACTGATCACTCGAATCTAGTATGTAGATCCGTTGATCAGTGTCCATACAGCTCAAGCCCCAGCCAATCACAGTAGAAAGCACGCCCCTAGGGATACACACAGCCCCTCCCTCCCAAATAAAGTTAACCCCTTCACTACCAGTGTATTTTTACAGTAACAGTGCATATATATAGCACTGATTACTGTAGAAATGTCACTGGTAACCCCAAAAGTGTCAAAAATTTCAGTCAAGGGTCCGATCTGTCCGCCCCAATGTCGCAGTACCGCAAAAAAAATTGCAGATCGCCGCCATTACACGTTAAAAAAAAAAAAACAACAAAAATGACAGAAATCTTTCCCTTTGTTAGTAAACGCGATAACTTTTGCGCAAACCAATCAAAATACGCTTTTTGCGATTTTTTTTTACCAAACATAGGTAGCATAAAACAAATTGGCCGAAAAAGTAAAAAAATTTTGATTTTTAAATTTTTTTTGGGGGGAATTTCATATAAAAAAATGTGAAAAATATTGCTATTTTTGCAAAATTGACGCTCTTTTTTTGTTTATAGCGCGTGATCAAAAAATCGCACAGGTGATCAAATACCACCAAAAGAAAGCTCTGTTTGTGGGAAAAAAAGGACGCCAAATTCGTTTAGGTACAGTGTCGCACGACCGCGCAATTGTCCGTTAAAATCACGCAGTGCCGAATCGCAAAATACCCCCTGGTCGGGATGGGGGTAAAATCTTCCGGGGCTTAAGTGGTTAAGGGGGAAGTCCACTCTAATACTAAAACTGCTACATCTACAGATATCCATGATCTAAAACATACCTCTTCTGAAGCCGATCTAGTCCGGTCTCCAGCAGCGGAAGCTCTGCAGAGGACACAATCAACAACGGCTGTGAAATTAAGAGGAAGTGACGTCACCCACAGAGTTACTATGGGGCTTCTTTTGTCAGCTGCCTCCTCTGCACCTGCCCCTAAAGCGAAGCCGCCGCTGACATCTTAGCGTGGTACCTAAGATCGGCTTCAAAAAAGGTATGTATAGTGATTTCTTCTTTACATGGTTAGATAGGTTGGTCTAAAATCGTGGATGTCTGTAGATGTAGGGATTTTAGTGTTAGGGTGGACTTATTCTTTAAGGTAACCAATTTCTCTGTAGCCAAGTAAATGGAAAGGAGCTGGCTCACTGATCATTACCAGCATCCTGGATATAAATGTGGCTACCCTATAATAAAGATGCAGGGCCTCTGATAAGGCAGTACAATTGGTCCTGTTGGACCAGGCTGGGCCCTATCAGCTCATCAGAGGGCCAAGGCAGCTTTATAGTGCATTACTTTCAAACAAATGTAGCACTACTCTGGGAGCTGCCGAGTGTGGGTTCCCCTGGGTTACCATTTGCAACAGTAGAGCATTCAGACATATTTCCAAGTGTTTTTACCTCAGACAAGAACCAGTCCAGTTTCTTTGGTTTTTAGGGCCTATTTATAACTTGGATAAGAGAAGGGATGAGTGGGATACTCCAACAACTGCACAAGAAAAGGCAGGGACTGTATAGAAAATACTGCTTGACGCTGGTTAACGCTGACTGACGCTGGTTAACGCTGACTGACGCTGGTCACAGCTAGGCTGCTAACTTTAATTTTACCTTTGAATGTGAAAAGTCCTTTAAGCTTCCTAAGGTACTCCCTCCTGAGGTAGCTGACTTGTGATGCAGATTGTACTGCTGAGAAACTTCAGGGCCCTTCCTGGCGCCTTCTTTACCCCCTAATCTTCAGGGCTTTACTACTTGGCACCCCCTTTACTGTACACTCCGGATTAGCTGGCTCCTTGATCCCCTTGACCTCTCTGGAGTGGTCCCCTCTCTTAGGCAGACCCCTGGGCAGGTACTTAAGTACTCACAATACTGTTTTTCCAGAAGTCCTTTACCCAGCAGCTCCACTTGGTCAGCACACACTGGATCCTCTGCAGCCCACCCCTGGTCCCTAGGCCGACTGCCTGGACCACCTTCCTCACTTCAGCAGAAGGAGAGACAGCCGTCACCTCCCGCCAAAAGACACCCTGTCACATGCTCCCCCAGGATTTATTCCCAATCCCAGGATGCACTGCAGCAATGCCCACCCACTGGGGCAGTCATAAACCCTGGTGTGCTATTGGCTAGGTTTCCTCCACTGTCCACCAAGATCCCTCATTGGATACAATGGGGAGACTCCCCAGACTCAACAGGACACACCTGGATGGATGTGACCGGCTCACTAACAGATCAGGCCCTAATGATAAGCAGAACAGGGCCACATATACATATACACCTTACCTAGCACCTACCTAGGAGGGTGCTACACAAAAAATAGGGCTCGCTAAATTACACCCCCGCTCCTACTTGCTTAGAGGGGGTGTATAAATATATTTTCATAGGCCAACAGAGGGGCTCAGGAGGTGGGATGTAAAAGGTGGACTTTTCTTTCATTTTCAGGGCAGAGGTACTTAACCACTTTACGACTGCCCGTGGCAGGCAGCCGATCCTGGACAAATCGACGTAGCTCTACGTCGCTCGCTCCCGCGCGCCCCCGGCCCCGCTGATGGTCTGATTCGATACAGAACCGATCAGTCATCAGGTCCAGGCCAATGATTTTTGGCCTGGACCTGCTGATTGGCCCTGACTAATCCCAGACCTAGCTGTGCCTGTGTAATGTAAACACAGGCACAGAAAATGATCCTCTCTTCCCTCCCCAAATCCTTTTTGGATTCCAGCGTGAGAGAAGAGAGGATCAAAACGTGAGTACAGCACAAAGCACACACACACACACACACACACACACCTAGATTGGCACATTTAACCCCTGATCACCCCCGCCCAGTTAAATCCTACACCCCCTGTCACATTGCACACTATATAAAGCATTTTTCTGTATTTCTGCAATAGTGTGATTGTGACTTGATTTAGCGCTAGCGAGTTAGTTTCTGTCCCAAGTAGATTTAGGGTACCCATCCCCCCCCAATAAAGATTTAACCCCCTGATCACCCCATCACATTGCACACTATATACAGGTATATAGCGGTTTTCTGTATTTCTGCAATAGTGTGATTGTGACTTGATTTAGCGCTAGCGAGTTAGTTTCTGTCCCAAGTAGATTTAGGGTACTCTCCCCCCCCATAAAGATTTACCCCCTAATCGCCCACAGTTAACCCCTTTTTTGCCCTGTCGAAGTGTCACTTTTATAGTGTACAGTTTTTATTCTGATCACTATTGTTAGTGTCACAGGTGACATTAGTTAGCGTTAACCCTAGTTAGCGTCAGTCTAGGACAGCGCAGATGCCCGCCGCATAGTTAGAAATGTTGGTTAACCGTTTGATTGCCAGTAACACACACATACACACAACAAACACCTCCATTACTAGTATAGTATCTGAACGGATCAATATCTTTGATCTGATCAGATCTATACTAGCGTCCCCAATGCTGGTGCGGTGGCTAGCAGAAGTAGTGGCCCGCAGCCACCGAGAATTCGAACACAGGCCCGTAGAGTCCATAGTGCCCTCCCTGAAGTGCTGGCATATCCTAATTGGCCGCCCACAGATTCTACAGCAACCGTACTTCCCCCCCCATTCACTGCCCAACCCGGAATTCAGGTGGAAACAGACAATTTTAATCCCCTTAATTTTTTTGAGCTGTTTTTCACGAAAGATCTTTACAGATCTATTGTGGACCAAAGCAATTTATATGCTGGTCAATTCATCGCCGCCAATCCTAATTCGTCCCTTGCCAGACCATTCAGCTTGAAACCTATAACGGTTTCTGAGTTTAAGACTTTTCTGGACCTTTCCCTCAACATGGGTATAACTAAAAGGAGTGAGTTGCGGTTATATTGGTCCACTAACCCAATTCACCATAAACCTGTGTTCTCTTTTTCCATGGCCAGGGCGAGATACGAGCAAATTCTGCGGTTCATGCACTTCAGTGACAATGAACAATGTCGTCCTCGGGGAGACCCTGGATATGACCGACTCCACAAAAGTCAGCCCCCCGTAAACCAATTCAATCAGTGGTTTGCAGCCTTGTTTACCCCCCCCCCCCCCCCCCAACAAGTTGTCTGCGTTGCTGAGTCCCTGATTAAGTTTACTGGCCGCATTGCTATCAAGCAGTATCTTCCCAGTAAGCGTGCCAGATATGGGGTCAAGCTGTATAAGCTGTGTGACAGGGCCACAGGCTATACAGTTAGTTTTCGTGTTTACGAGGGTAAAGATAGCACTGTGGAGCCCCCCCATCTGCCCAGACTATATAGGGAGCAGCGGCAAGATAGTTTGGGACTTGGTGTCACCCTTATTCGGAAAGGGGTACTATTTGTAGGTGGAAAATTTTTATTCAAGCGTGCCACTTTTTAGTCACCTGCTCAAATTACAAATTGGCGCATGTGGCACCGTGCGACCTAATCGACGGGGCTTCCCCCAATGGCTTGTAAATTCCCGTCTTAATCAGGGGGAGAAAGCCTGGTTGAAAACTGACAAATTGCTTGCAGTGAAGTGGAGGGATACACAGAATGTTTTCATTCTGTCCTCCATTCACGCAGACACGACGGTCCAAGTTCCTACTGCAACTGGTGTTTTGGAGAAGCCCCTCTGTGTCCACGAATATAACCTTAATATGGGAGGAGTGGACCTGTACAACCAGCTTTTGTCGCCGTACTTAGTTGCCCGTAAGGCCAGTCGCTGGTACAAAAAAAGTGTCTGTTTATTTATTCCAATTGGCTTTTCTGAATGCTTTTGTGCTATACAAAGCGTCAGGATGAACTGGATCCTTCCTAGAATTCCAGGAAGAGATCATCAGTGCCTACCTGTATCCAGGAGGTGCTCCTGCCCAAGTTCCCCTACCAGATGCAGTGAGCCGGCTGCATGAGAGGCATTTTCCACATGTCCTCCAGAGTACCCCTACCCAAAGACACCCCCAAAGAAGATGTCGTGTCTGTCGTAAGTGCGGATTTAGGCGTGACACCCGCACTTATTGTCCCTTCTGTCCTGGCCAACCTGGTCTCTGCATCGGGCAATGTTTCCAACACTACCATACACTAGTGGAGTATTAGCGTAGGGTACAGCACGACACAGTCTAGGGCACACTTACATAGGGTCTCGAAAGATGTTCAATGGCTATCATCATTTTGAGAGACCCTAAGCTGAAATGTTACAGTTGAAGAAAAAAAAAAAAAGTGCAAAAAAAAAAAAAAAAAGTTACAAAAAAAATGACAAAAAAAAAACAAACAAAAAAAGCCAAAAATAGTTGTCGTTTGAGTTATTTTTCTGTTCTTACTCCGCTCTTCTACTCTTTCTACTTTTACTGTACTTTATTACTGTTTTTCATTGGTAACCCATTTTTTACTTTTCAGGTACCAATGTAATGTTTTATTTCTATTGTTAACCAGTTTGCCTTGCAGGTACACCCATCAGCTGCCACACTGATTGCTCAGCATTTATGGAAATCTATGATGGCAGTGCTGTAGGAGGTGATTTCACCACCACAGTTAAAAAAAGAAATAGGTATACACGGCGTTTGTCATGTATACCCATCATTAGAAAGTGGGTTGGATATTTAGGGCGGCTAATGATGGGTATACTACACATTTTCTGGTGGAGATTTCTTCATCCACATCGATCGATGTGGATGAAGGAATCCGTTAGGTTCTCTTTTTTCGTTCAGCCCACAGGCTGCATGAAAAAAAAAAAGCCTACAATATATGCCAAACAAGGACCAGCAATGCACTGGTTATACCAGGATGATGCCTGCAGATTTAGGCATCATCTTGGTATCTTTTTTTACAGCCAGCAGTCGGTTTACATGTAAAAGCGATCCTAGTGGATAATTAGAAGCTAAACTGCTTTTAAGAGCAGTGGGAGGGGTCTGCCCCCCCCTCCTGCCACCTTTTGTGGTTTTTCTCTGGCTCTCCTGTCCCACCCAATAACCAGAGAGTGCAGCCGGTGGTTCAATTATCTAACCATAGAGCTGATTGGAGACGAGAATGGCTCCAATCATCTCTATGGCCTAAGATACCGGAAGCTACGAGCTTTTCATGACTTCCGTTTAGCCAGAAATAAACAGCGCCATTGGGAAATTGGGAAAGCATCTTATCACACCAATCTTGGTGTTGACAGATGCTTTAAGGTCAGAGGAGAGATCTAGTGTCTAAAAGACACAGATTGCTATCATAGGGGATATTTAAATTCACTGTGATAACAATAAAAATGATTAAAAAACATAAAAATGCAAAATAAATAAAAAAAAAATTCAAGCACCCCTGTCCCCCCGTGCTTGCGCACAATGGTGCACGCAAGTGTCGGCCTAGTGTCATATGTAAACAGCAATTGCAGCATGCATGTGAAGTATCGCCGCGAACACCTGGTCGAGGACAGTAATTCTTGCAGTAGACCTCCTCTGTAAGTCTAAAGTGGTAACCTGTAAAGAATTTTAAAGGGTTTTAAAATGTACGTAGTTTGTTGCCACTGCACGGGTGTGCGCAGTTTTAAAGCATGTCATGTTTGGTATCCATGTACTCGGCATAAGATAATTTTTTACATTTTACCAAGCAATTAAGAATTATATAGTGTATTTGTGCATTTAATTTAAAAAAAAGTGTTTTTTTCTTCGTAAAAATTGTGTTTGGAAAATCTGTGCGCAAATACTGTGAAACGAAAAAAATTGCAACATCCACCATTTTCTTCTGTAGGGCCTCTGCTTTAAAAAAATATATAATGTTTGGGGGTTCAAAGTCATTTTCTAGTAAAAAAAATATACATTTTTTCATGTAAACAAAAAGTCACAGAAAAGGCTTGGTCTTCAAGTGGTTAGAAGAGTGGGTGATGTGTGGTTAAGATTGAGCATAAAATGCCAGGATAGTTCAAACACCCCCCAAATAACCCCTTTTTGGAAAGTAGACACCCAAAGCTATTTGCTGAGGGCATATTGAGTCCATTGAGTATTTTATATTTTGCCCTAAGTTTCAGGAAAATTACATTTTTTTTTTTACACAAAGTTGTCACTAATAGATATATTGCTCACGCATGCCATGGGTCTATGTGAAATGACACCCCAAAATATATTATGTTGCTTCTCCTGAGTACAGGGATACCACATGTGTGAGACTTTTTGGGAGCCTAGCTGTGTACGGGACCCCGAAAACCAATCACCACCTTCAGGTTTTCTAATGGCGTAAATTGCTTATTTTACTTCCTTACTATTTTGCAAAGTAGACACTCCAAGCTATTTGCTGAGAGACATGGTGAGTCCATGGAATATTTTGCCACAAGTTTTGGGAAAATTATTATTTTTTTTTTTGCTTTTTTTACACAAAGTTGTCACTAAATGAGATATTGCTCACACATGCCATGGGTATATGTAAAATGACACCCCAATATACATTCTGCTGCTTCTCCTGAGTATGGGGATACCCCATGTGTGAGACTTTTTGGCAGCCTAGCCGCGTACAGGACCCCAAAAACAAATCACCGCTTTCAGGCTTTCTAAGGGCATAAATTGTTGATTTCACTCCTCACTACCCATCACAGTTTTGAAGGCCATGAAATGCCAAGATAGCAAAAAAAAAAAAAAAAAACCCCAAATGACACCATTTTGAAAAGTAGACACCCCAGGGTATTTGTTAAGATAATCCAAAAAAGTGCAGCGCTAAAATATCAGTGACATAAATAAATAAACTTAAAAGTTCATACAAAGGAAACAACAAAGCGGGAGTGACTGAATAACCAAGAAAAAAAGTCCCATGTTGCAGGTGAATCCAGAAATATAAATATAAAACAGTTCTTCCTCCTTATGACACCCAGGAATTCTGTGGAAAGGAGACACCTCAGTGCACAAGTGTGAGAAGCAGCTTACCAAACAGCCATGGCTACTCAAATGAATGAGACAGCCTCGCCAGATACAGCATGAATCTCAGGAACTCCAAGGGGTCATGGATAGCACCAGAAGATGATGTATTCCTCAAGGTAGCTCCATGGAAGTCAGGTGGGGGTGTAGGAAAGAATGGTACAAAAAGACCATAGCGTAATCCCGTAAGGTACAAATTGTACATTTATTAAAAAACTACTCACATATAGGTAGAAAGGAACAGGCACATAGGATTTGGTAGCTGGGGATCCAAACAGCGGCGTCCCGCATGTATCCGGTCAGCATAAAAACAGTGGTAGCCGGCTCATAGAAGGGGCGTGTGGACAATTGCGTCTGGAGTCGCCAACGTTTCGTCATAAGAAAGACTTCATCTGGGCGTGACTACCAGACACAACACACACGCTCTATATAGACCCCCTGAGCTGTTTGAATGGCCAATAGCGGGCAGGCGAACCCGGAAGTAGAAGGTCACAAAGACCTAAGGGTGAATGGTGAGTAATCCTGCCAATCGCACGCAAGCAGAGGCGGAGACCCATACGTCATGACATTACAGAGCAACAAGTAACATGAATGACATAGGTCTCGGCCAATAGCGGGAGGGCGGAAGCGGAAGTGACAAAACTCACACAGATCATCAGATGAGTGATGGAAGATCTGGCCAATTGCATACCGGAAAAGGCAGAGACCTAAACGTCAAATCATTAAAATAGCGAAAAAGACGTATATTAACACCTATCACTCAACACAAGGGCAGCACTTGATACACCTTATATAAACATAAATCATTTAGGCTAAAAAAAAAACGTCATAACAATCCGGATCTAGTACATAAAATATGCTACATATAAAATAGCAGTGCATGGATAGATTATGGCACATCTCAAAATATATTATATATATATATATATATATATATATATATATATACACAGCGCCATCTTGTGGACAAATACTAAAAAAACAGGTGAATGGTGATATTGCATCTAAAAACATGATACTACAAAAAACGAAAATAAAGAGGACAAGGATGAGTTGTCACTCAGTGTTATTATAGAAAAAATTGTGTAGTAACATATAAAAAGGTGAATGTCTAGTATGACAAGATAGCTCATGTAATACAGACAAAAGATGTGTGAACATGTGTATAAACTTAAAACATTTTTAGTGTCATGATGAACGTAATAAAAATTTATAAATATTTATGAAAATATTATAATCAAAAATAAAACATAGGAGTTCCACAAGTAAAAATTGTGGTTCCTAAAAAATAAATTAATAATAAAAAGTGTTTTTATTTGTTAAGATGCATGGTGCATATTTTGCAGCTCTCATTTATTTTGGAAAATTAAGAAAATAAAAAGGAAAAAGCATTTATTTTTCTCTTTTTTCCAATTTTAAAACTTTGTGACAAAAAGTGAGATCTTCAAAACACTCAACATGCCTCTCTGCAAATAGCTTAGGGTGTCTACTTTCCGATAAGGGATACTTGGGGGGTTTGTGCTTTCTTGGCATTTCATGGCCTCTGAAACTGTGATAGGTAGTGAGGAGTGAAATCAACTATTTACGCCCTTGGAAAGCCTGAAGGCGGGGATTCGTTTTCGGGGTCCTGTACGTGGCTAGACTGCCAAAAAGTCTCACACATGGGGTACCCCCATACTCAGGAGAAGCAGCAGAATGTATTTTGGGGTGTCATTTCACATATAACCATGGCATGTGCGAGAAAAATATCATTTAGTGACAACTTTGTGTAAACAAAAAAAAAAAAAAATTTCCAGAAACCTGTGGCAAAATATAAAATATTCCATGGACTCACCATGCCTCTTAGCAAATAGCTTGGAGTGTCTACTTTGCCATATGGGGTCATTTTGGGGAGTGGGGGGGTTGTGCTATTTTAAAATTTCAGGGCCTCCGAAACTGTGACAGGTAGTGAGCAATTTACGCCCTTTGAAAATCTGAAAGTGGTGATTGGTTTTCGGGGTCCCGTACACACCTAGGCTCCCAAAAAGTCTCACACATGTGGTATCCCTGTACTCAGGAGAAGCAGCAGAATATATTTTGGGGTGTAATTAAACATATACCCATGGCATGTGTGAGCAATATATAATTTCATTGACAACTTTGTGTAAAAAAAAAAAAAAATTTTTTTTTTGTAATTTTTCAAACACCTGTGAAAAAAAAAAAAAAAAATTAAACATTCAATGGGCTCAACATACCTCTCAGGACATTCCTTAGGATGTCTACTTTCCAAAAAGTGGTAATTTGGGAGGGGGGGGGGTTGTACTGCCCTGCCATTTTAGCACTTTAAGAAATGAGATAGGCAGTCAGAAAGTAAAAGCTGCATACATTCCAGTATTTACATCATAGTTTGTAGATGCTATAACTTTTGCGCAAACCAATAAAAATACGCTTATTGAGAATTTTTTTGTCAAAGACATGTAGTTGCTTCATACATTTTGGCCAAAATATATGACAAAAATTGAGTATATTGGATATTTTTTATAAGACAAAGTAGAAAATGTAATTTTTTTCTCAAATTTTTTGCTCTTTTTTTATTAATATCGCAAAAAAATAAAAAGCACAGAGGTGATCAAATACCACCAAAAGAAAGCTCTGCTAAATTTAGTTTGGGTACAGCATTGCATGACCACGCAATTGTCAGTTAAATTCACGCAGTGCCAAGTTGAAAAAAGTGGCCTGGTCATTAAGGGGGAAAATCCTCCAGTCTGAAAGTAGTTAAAGAGAAACTCCAGGCACCCTTAAAAAAATAAAAGTCAGCAGCTACAAAAAGTGTAACTAATGACTTTAAAAAACAGCTACTCACCTGTCCCACGGTCCAGCGATGAGCTCACTGCTGCCGTCCTAGTTCTCTATCCTCCCTTGGCAGCGCCAGCATCTTCACTATGGGCACCCGGCTATGACAGCTTGCGGCTTCGCAGCCGAGCACCCACTGTGCATGCTCGAGTCACGGGGCGCATCCTGTATTGGTGAATGCAGTCTTCTGGAACCTGTCAGTGTCCCAGAAGACTGCAGGGGGAGGGAGGAAGCGGCGCCGGGAACGGAAGTGGGAGCAGGTACTTGTCAAAATTGGGTACCTGCTCCCCCATCCCCCTCCCCCTCAGTGCCAATTGTGCAATGTCCAAGAGGAGCGGGGAACGAGTCCTTAAAGCGGAACTTCCCCTTTTGGGTGGAGATTTGCTTTAATCCTGCGCCCTGCCGCATGCTCTAGAGTTCCGTCTCTTCCTTCCCTGGTGCTTGGCGGAGTGATCTGTAAAGTACTTTACCTGCTCTGCTCTCTCAGGTGTCAGGACTTATGTGAGAAAGCGGAGAGGGAAGGAGCGGTTAGACCAATCATGGCGGCGGGTAGCGCGGCAAGCACTGGGCAGCACACAGTGAGTGAGGCGCTACACATAATGTTTTAAATGAATCAATGGTGCTGGGGTCATGCTGCAAACATGTTTTTACTTTCAGTAGGTCTTTATCAACCACTTGAAGACCAGACATTTTTCTGACATTTGTTGCTTACAAGTTAAAATCAGTATTTGTTGCTAGAAAGCTACTTGGAACCCTCAAACATTAGAGAGTTATTTTTTAGCAGAGACAATAGAGAATAAAATGGCGGTCATTGTAATATTTTATGTCACACTGTATTTGCGCAGCAGTCTTTCAAACCTAAATTTGGAAAAAATACACTTTAACCACTTCACGCAAAATCACGTACCCGTATGTAATTTTGTTGAAGTGGTTGTGTGTTTCCGATGTAGTAACCCAGAAGCGATGTAATCTGGAAGTGACGTCACTTCCGGTTTATTCGGCAGCCAATAGAGGCAGATTGAAAAAATCCAAGGTATTCAAAAATGCAGATATATTTTAGCAGAGACCCTAATTAATAAAATGACCGTTGTTGCAACATTTTATGTCACACTGTATTTGCGCAGCGGTCTTTTAAAATGCAATTTGTTTTAAAAAAAAAAATATGGTTCAATGAATTTTTTAAAAAAAACTAAACCGTAAAATTTGCTTATTTTTTTTTTTTTGTATAATTTTTGAAAGATGATGTTATGCCGAGTAAATAGATAGCTAACGTGTCATGCTTTAAAATTGCGAACGCTTGTGGAATGGCGACCAACTACGGCACTTAAAAATCTCCATAGCGCATGATTTAAAAATGTTAAACATTTACCTGTTTAGAGATAAAGAGGAGGTATTGTGGTATAATTATTGCGCTCGCTCTAAAGATCGCGGCGATACCTCACATGTGTGATTTGAACGCGGTTTACATTTGTGGGCACGACTTACGTATGCGTTTTCTTTGGGGTGCAAGCACAAAGGGATGGGGCGATTTTAAAAAATGTCTTTTTTTTTCTTTTTTCTCTTTTTTACACTGTCCCTCTAAAATAGTTTTCCTGATCGCTTTTACTGCTTTGACAAGGAATGTAAACATCCCTTTTGACAGTAATAGGCAGCAACAGGTACTCTTTATGGAGGGATTTGGGGTCTAAAAGACTCCAAACTCCTCCTCTGCGCTTCAAAGTATTCAAAACGACAATATATATATATATATATATATATATATATATATATATATATATATAATGTTTGGGTGTGCTAAGTCATTTTCTTTTTTTTAATTCAATTCATCTTTATTTTCATTTCTTGTTTACCCATATACAAGCTTTCTATACAATACATAAAAAGAAAACTGTAGCAAATTTATCAATATGACAAAAATCACAAAAAGAGTATTTTAATTGGTTTGTGCAGAAGTTATAGTGTTTACAAACTACGGAATCGATTTTTTTAATTTTTATAAATTTTTTTGTTTTTATTAGAAATAGCGGCGATCAGCATTTTTTAGCAGGACTGCGACATTTTGGCAGACAGATCGGCCCCCTAACTGACATTTTTGACACTTTTTGGGGACCAGTGACAAAATACAGTATTCAGTGCTAAATAATATGCACGGTTACTGTATAAATGACACTGGCAGGGAAGGGGTTAACACTGGGGGAGATCAAAGGAGTTAATGTATGCCTAAAAGTGATTGACTGGGGGGGGGCTCTGTGATAGGCACAGAGAGATCCGGGTTTCAGCTTAGCTGAAACTCCTGATCTCTCCCTGCCTGTCTGACAGAAGACTCGCCTGCTTTGTTTACATAAGCAGGCGGGTCTTCTATCTGTTTCTCAGACGACTGCAATTGCCGCCGCTCCTCCCATGGCCCACCTTCCGCTGTGTCTAAACACCTCATGCCTCGGCCTTGTGTACAAAATCACATAGACCTATGTGATTTTGCGCAGCCGACCTGCCCTGCCCCAGTAATACTGCCGCAGTAATACCGCAATTGCTGGTCGGCAAGAGGTTAAAGACCCCCCAGCATTGGTGTCAGTGGATGAAATAAAGACCCCCAGCATTGGTGTCAGTGGACTCATTAAAACCCGCAGCATAAATGACAGTGAACGCATTAAAACTCCCAGCACTGATGTCAGTGGACGCATTAAAACCCCCATTATGATGTCAGTGGATGCATTAAAACCCCCATTATGATGTCAGTGGACGCAATAAAACCCCCCATCATTGATGTCAATGGACGAAAACCCCCCATCATTGATGTCAGTGGACGCAATAAAACCCCCCAGCATTGATATCAGTGGATGCATTAAAGACCCCCAGCATTAATGTCAGTGGATGCATTTATAGACCCCCAGCATTGATGTTAGTGGACGCATTAAAGAGCCCCAGCATTGATGTCAGTGGACGCATTACATCCCCCCCCCCCCCATCATTGATGTCAGTGGAAGCATTAAAGACCCCCAGCATTAATGTCAGTGGACGCATTTATAGACCCCCCAGCATTGGTGTCAGTGGACGCAAAAAAGATCCCCACCATTGATCATCAGTGCACACATTAAAACTCCCCAGTATCGGTGCCGGCGGACGCATTAAAATCCTGGTCAAGAAGCCATATAAGGTCATATGTATAGCTTATACCTTTCTGATGTAAGGCTTGAGGAATGCAGGATGACCAAGCCCACCCTTCCCCTTAATAGGTGAAATTACTGTCCAAACAATGGATAAGCGAGCCCTTTCTCCTCAGGAATGTGAATGTCATATTGTTGCTTACAAGGGTGTTGGCCAGGGGTGGTCTTTTCCATTTACAAGTCTAAATACCACTGCCCAAACTGGTAAGACTTTAGTCTCACCCAGAACAGCCATGAGGCAAGTGTCTGGTCCTGATTTCCTGTGCCATGTTGCATAATAGCAAATGGGACTCCATGGCAGGAAACGTCTTTAGTTAAGTATTCTTGTTAGATTTTCTTTATCTGTATCTGTCATTACTTTTAATAAATGTTATACTTTTAAGTATGTGTGTGATCTCTCTTTGCACATATTGAACACAACCCCAAAAACATGACAAAACAAACCCCCAGCATTGATGTCAGTGGACGCATTAAAGACCCCCAGGATTGATGTCAGTGGACATAATGACCCCCCAGCATTAATGTCAGTGGACGCAGTAAAGACCCCCAGCATTAATGTCAGTGGACGCATTAAAGAACCCCAGCATTGATGTCAGTGGATGCATTAAAACCCCCCAGCATTGATGTCTATTGATGCATTAACCACTTCTAGACCGTAAGGATTTGCCCCCTTAATAACCAGGCCATATTTTGTGATTCGGCACTGCGTTAATTTAACGAAGAATTGCGCAGTCCTTCGACGCTGTACATAAAAACTGATGTCCTTTATTTCCCACAAATAGAGCTTTATTTTGGTGGTATTTGTGCTATTTTTATGTTTTGCACTACAAAACAAAAAAAAGAGCGACAATTCTGAAAAAAACAATATTTTTTACATTCTGCTATAGAACATTCCCCAAATTTTTTTTTTTAAAAAATCAAATTTTTTTAACATTTTAGGCCAATTTGTTTTATGCTACATATTTCTGGTAAACAAACATCACAATAAGCGTATTTTGATTGGTTTGCGCAAAAGTTATCGCGTCTACTAACTATGGGAAAGATTTATGTCATTTTAATTTTTTTTACTAGTAATGGTCGCGATCTGCGATTTTTAGCGGGACTACGACATTGTGGTGGACAGATCGGACCCCTGACTGACATTTTTGACACTTTTGGGGGGACCAATGACATTACTACAGTAATCAGTGCTAAAAATATGCACTGTTACTGTACTAATGATACTGGCAGGGAAGGGGTTAACACTATGAGTGATCAGGGTTTAAATGTGTACCTAGAGGCGTGGCTTGTGAAATGATCACAGAGACCTGTGTTCCTATATAGCAGGATCACAGGGGCTCTATGATCATTCCAGGGAGAAGGAAGGCCGGCTGTATTTTCAACAGCTGACCGTTCTCTCTCAGCGGGGAACAATCGTGGGTGTCAGGCAGCAATTGGAGACCCTTGCCCTGTGCATCGGCTTTCCCGCTGACGAGTGCTCGCCCCCTAGCTGCCTGCTCGTGAGGCGGGCGGTCATGAAGTGGTTAAAGACCTCCAGCATTGAGTTCAGTGAACGCAATATAGACCCCCCCCCCCCCCAGCATTGATGTCAGTGGATGCAATAAAGACCCCCAGCATTGATGTCAGTGGACGCAATAAAGACCCCCAGCATTGATGTCAGTGGACACATTAAAACCTGCAGCATGGATGACAGTGGATGCATTAAAACCCCCCATTATTGATTAAGTGGACGCATTAAAAAAAAACCCAGCATTAATGTCAGTGGACGCAATAAAGACCCCCTAGTATTAGTGTCAGTCTACGCAAAAAAGACTCCCAGCATTGATGTCAGTGAATGCAAAAAAGACCCCCCCCCCCCCAGCATTGATGTCTGCGGATGCATTAAAGACCTCCAGCATTGATGTCAGTGCATGTATTAAAGATCCCCCAGTATTGGTGGCAGAGGCTGCATTATTAACCCCTAGCACAGGTGCCAGTATTATTAAACCCCTCCCCCACATTATTAACCCCCAGCATTGGTGCAGGTGGACGCATTAAAACCCCCAGCAATAATGTCAGTGGATGCATTAAAACCCCCAGCAATGATGTCAGTGGATGCATTAAACCCCCCCCCCCTCCAGCTTTGATGTCAGTGGACGCATTAAAGACCCCCAGCATTGATGTGAGTGAACGCATGAAACCCCCCAGTATTGGTGTCAGTGGACGCATTAAACCCCCCAGCATTGATGTCAGTGGACGCATTAAACCCCCCAGCATTGATGTCAGTGGACGCATTAAACCCCCCAGCATTGATGTCAGTGGACGCATTAAACCCCCCAGCATTGATGTCAGTGGACGCATTAAACCCCCCAGCATTGATGTCAGTGGACGCATTAAACCCCCCAGTATTGATGTCAGTGAACGCATTAAACCCCCCAGCATTGGTGTCAGTGGACGCATTAAACCCCCCAGTATTGATGTCAGAGGACGCATTAAACCCCCCAGTATTGATGTCAGAGGAGGCATTAAACCCCCCAGTATTGATGTCAGAGGACGCATTAACCCCCCAGTATTGATGTCAGAGGACGCATTAAACCCCCCAGTATTGATGTCAGAGGACGCATTAAACCCCCCAGTATTGATGTCAGAGGACGCATTAACCCCCCAGTATTGATGTCAGAGGACGCATTAAACCCCCCAGTATTGATGTCATTGGACGCATTAAACCCCCCAGTATTGATGTCAGTGAACGCATTAAACCCCCCAGTATTGGTGTCAGTGGACACATTAAACCCCCCAGTATGGATGTCAGAGTCTGCATTATTAACCCCTAGCACAGGTATCAGTATAATTAACCCCCTTTCCCACATTGGTGGTCAATGGCATTGAAATGTAACCCATTCCATGACCACCAATGTGGGGGGAGGGGTTATTAATACTGACAGTACCACAAATGCAGAAGAGGGGAGGTGGGTTAAAATTAGTGGCGATCGACGGATATCGGTTTTTTTTAATGCCGATACTGATATTTTGGTGATCGGATATTGGAATTTTTTTTTTCTTTTTTTTCTGCAGGTACTCCTTGTGGAGGGATCTGGGTGTCCAAAAGACCCCAACCCCCCCCCCCCCCCCCCTCAGCACCGAAAAGCATTCAAAACACCAAGTTTGGCTGTTTTGAATGCAGTCAGTTTTTTTTAATTTGGCGTTGAGTACCCAGGGGGATGGAGAGCACAGGGGAGAGGGGGGGGGGGGACTGGAGAGCACTGTCTGGGGGGAACTGGAAATCACTGAGGGGGGAGCCAGGGAGCTGGAGAGCACCGGGGCAGCCAGAAAGCATGGGGGGGGGGGGGGGGAGATGAAAAGCACCGGGCTAAGAGCACTGGTAGCTTAAGGGCACTGGGGGGACTAAAGAAGAATGGGGGGGGCTAAAGAACACTGGGGGGATAAAGAGCACTTGGGGGGGCTAAAGAGCACTGGGGTGGGGGGCATTTTTACATTCAGAGTATAGCACTGGTACAGGTAGGTGTCCTTCCGGGTCCGCAGTTTGCCCTTACTGTCAGTCAGTGGCCAGCAGCAGCCGAGGAGATGACCCAATCAGGCAGCGGGGAGGGCCGGCCGCAGTTTGCCTGGAGACACTGTGACTGGCTAGCAGCAGCAGTAACAGCCGGGAGATTATCAACCAATGAGGCAGTGGAAGCGTCACTGGAGGGCGGGCCGGCCGCATGTACATGATGACGTGGGGGTGCGGTAACCGAAACGGTTACCGCCCCCTTCCGCGCCATCATCACTATGTTATGTGTGCTATGGGGTATAGGAGAGTGTTGGGAGACGCATGGAGTGTGCTATGGGGTATGAGGAGAGGGGTGGGTCTGAGGAAGAGGGAGGTTCTAAGGAAAGGGGGGGTCAAAAGAAGAGAGGGGGTGAGGAAGAGAGGGGGTTCTCTACTAAGACAGATAAATTCTTTTTACTGCACAGTCTGCAAAGGGGGATTAGTGACAAAGGACAATAATGATCCTGAAGACCCCTATATATCTAACATCAGCTCTTTTTATTGGAAATGTCACAATGGGGGTACAGGGTCAGAGCCAACAGCCCCCCTTATGGGCGCCCCCCCTCCCCCACCCAGGCACCATAGCAGCTGCATGGACTGCGGTGGCAATTGTTACTTCACTGCATACAAAATCCATGAGACCCCCTCTTTTCAATCAACGGGTGTCCTCATTTCTGAGCATACATCCCCTCCCCCACCACTATTATTGATGCATAAAATATATTTTTAAAGTCATTTTATTGTTGGCTATTTTTAATTACAATGTATTTTTACTCATGGATTTTCATAAATATACATTAAAAATTATTGTATAAGTGTCGGTTCACATTTCTGCGATGCGGGAACGCTGCGAATATACAGCGTGTTCCCGCATCGCATCCGCACCCCTGGCAGTTCACACTGCCATATGCGATACACTGGGGGTGTCAATTAAAAGTTAACGACACCCCCAGATCAGATGGCATATCGCAGTGCAATCTATAAGTTGGCACAGAATCGGATCACACTAGTGTGATCCACCATGCCATCCAATTCTGCTGCTGACCAAAAAAAGAGTCCTGTGCGAGATCGGTGCGCTTGCGGTGGGAATTCAGTCATACAATCTGTATGGGTGAATCTGCAGCGCACAGAGATGGCATGTTATTTTAGGAGCGCTCAGAATTACATGCCATCTCTGTGATGGCAGAAATGTGAAGCGGCACTAAGCCAACATTTATGGTTTTGCTGTTGTTTTGGCTAAAGTGGTGAAGGGTTCGTCCAGAGGGGGGCTTTAGCAGAGAAATGCTTTATAAATGCAAGAAAGTCATGGAAATAAAAAAATAAGATGAAAATGTAGAAAATAAATGTCTGCTTTCATGGTAAAATAAATCAATAAATAAAAAGAGAATAGACTGACAGGCTGATGGGAAAAGCACTGATATATTTACTGGGAGACTTTAACAAGGATTACCAATGACATTTTCTGGGCTCCATATAATATAAGCCTGGGGGGGGGGGGGGGGTGAAGAGATGGGGGGGGGGTGAGGAGATGGGGGGGGGGGGTGAGGAGATGGGGGTAGGTGAGGAGATGGGGGGGGGTGAGGAGATGGGGTTCTAGGGAAGAAAGCAGAGGGGTAGGTGAGAGGGCTCTAAGGATGAGGAGGAGAGGAGAGGTGTGAGGAGGAGAGAGGGAAGGTCTTGGGCTGAGTTCTCCCCCCTTGTACTTACCACACCAGGAAGAATCGATTTCCTCCCTCCAGCCATGTGACCACAGGGTGATAGAGAGAGGACGGGCAGCCTTCACTCACTGTACAGCGGCGCTCTCTATTGCCACCTGCAGGTTGGAGGGAGGAGAAAGTCTAATCCTCTCCCCAGCTCTGTCACTCCTATCAGTAAGCATCGGCAAAGAGCGGCCTCACTGGCAGCGCGCGGAGGTGGGCTCGCGCTTCCTCTGATTGGTGCAGGGGGCAGGCGGATCATGTGACGTAGTTAGTACGCGGAGGCAGAGCGGCGCCATTTTTACTTTTGGTTGCCAGGGAGCGGGAGTGTCTCCTGTCACTGCCGTCACAGCGCCCAAAAGCGGATTTTTCTGACACTACAGCCACAGCTTCTACAGTATATCTGATCATCTGTATCCAGGAGAGACGGTAAGTGTCATTAGCTGTCATGTCACCTTACCAGTGAGGTCGGGTCCAGTGTCTGGATATGTGTGTGTGTGTGGGGGGGTGGGGGACAATAGAGACCTGGACCCGATTTGTACTGTAAATGATCTGTCAGGGTTTTCTCTCCTCCTTTCTAGTTGGGGGGAAGAGAAATCACTTTTTCACACTCAGGATCAGAGCTGCCATTAGAAATCACAGGGGCCCAGAACAGCTGACCTGACAGGACCCCCCTCCCCCTCCCCCCTCCCCCTCACAGTTCAAATCTGTTTCCCAACTCACTTCCCACCCCAATTCCCCTCCTAGCAGAAATCTTGGCAGTGAAAGGTTTAATGGTTTTTCTTTAACTTTTTAGGTTTATTAACCACTTAAGCCCCGGAAGATTTTACCCCCTTCCTGACCAGGGGGTATTTTGCGATTCGGCACTGCGTGACTTTAACGGACAATTGCGCGGTCGTGCGACGCCGTACCTAAACGAATTTGACGTCCTTTTTTTCCCACAAACAGAGCTTTCTTTTGGTGGTATTTGATCACCTGTGCAATTTTTTGATCATGCGCTATAAACAAAAAAAGAACGTCAATTTTGCAAAAATAACAATATTTTTCACATTTTTTATATGAAATTCCCCCCCAAAAAAAATGTAAAAATAAAAATTTTTTAACATTTTCAGCCAATTTGTTTTATGCTACATATGTTTGGTAAAAAAAAAAATCGCAAAAAGCGTATTTTGATTGGTTTGCGCAAAAGTTATCGCGTTTACTAACAAAGGGAAAGATTTTTGTCATTTTTGGTGTTTTTTTTTTAACGAGTAATGGCGGCGATCTGCGTTTTTTTTTGCGGGACTGCGACATTGCGGCGGACAGATCGGACCCTTGACTGACATTTTTGACACTTTTGGGGGTACCAGTGACATTACTGCAGTAATCAGTGCTATACATATGCACTGTTACTGTAAAAATGACACTGGCAGGGAAGGGGTTAACTGTATTGGAGAGGGAGGGGTTAAGTGTGTCCTAGGGGCGTGCTTCTAACTGTGCAGGGACATGGCTACTACTGTAAAAACAGAGATCAACGGTCCTACATAGTAGAACCGTCTGATCTCCATTTTTACACAGGGGAGAATGACAGGTGGCTTGTTTACATTAGCCGCCTGCCTTTCTCCCTCTCTACCGACAATCACAGTGTGACCGGTGGACATCGGGTTCGCCGGTCACACGCACGGACTCCTCAGTGAACGAGCCGGGGGCGCGCGCCTTAGCGGGCGCATGCTCGCCCGCTATTGGCTCACAAGCCGATCACAGGCTAATGACGTATATATACGTCACTTTGCCTGTGAGGGGCTGACTGCCGCAGTATATGTACTTTCGGCGGTCGGCAAGCGGTTAAGCACAAACAGTTACTGTGATTTTTAATCTTGCACAGTATTATTTCTGAGGGGAGCGCAGCCCCTGGTGGAGTCTTTTTTCTTTAGTACATAACTGTTAGAGCCATAATTTGGGGAAACAATTGTGCTAGTAGCAGCTTCCAAGGTCAGCTATAGCAGTAATAAGAGCCTAAACACAGGATTCTCATTGTATGGAAAAAGAAGAGCACAGGTAATACTGGTAAATGCTCCTTTCACCTCTGCCTGGCCGATTTTGGGAAGACCTTTCAGAGTTCAGTTCCTCCTTAAATGATGGCGTTACTGTTTCACTGTTCAGGGTTTGTATATAAAGTACGTTTCTGCTCTAGTATGATGGGGAATCGCTCACATATATAAATAGGGAAAGGGGAGTTGTAGGTTTCAGGACAAGGTGTCACATGCTTGTGATGAATACAACCTACTCAGGAAAAGCCATTTCTCTTTTTGGTAACTGAGGACCAACTATGTAATTCATGACATAACTATCATATACTTAAAGGGATCAATCCACTAAAAAGTCAAATTTACCTTCTAGGTGTATCCTGGTGGGTTGGGTCATTTTGCCTTCTTATATGGCTACTCCAAGATCTTCTTATAATAAATTTAAAATGACATTCCACTAGAAAGGGGAGAATCAATGGGTCAGATGAGGAGCACTGATTTTCTAAGCCAAGCCTTACACAGAGCGAACTTCTTTCCTTCAACCATGGGTTGCAATAAAGAAAATCGATCGATTTCCCCATCAACACCGACTCCCACAGAGCCATTGTGTTCTCCTGGCGGGGGAAGCTGTCCACACTGAGAGAACACAGTGATTTTTGCTAGCAGCTATAACAGCCACTAGCAATAATTGCCTATAAACTCGAACAGGCTGGTTGTACCCAGGTTGATCGATCAACTAGGATACATTCAGCCTGCCCATACATGGTTCCAAACTCGGCCGGTTCTTGCTAGTTACTTAGCTGTCCAGTTGGTTCTCTGACTTCTATACAATGGGAGTCACAGCCTCAGAGCAACAAGTGACATCAGAAAATCTTTGCATGTGTTTCTGGGTCAGTGGCTCAGAAAGTGCTAAAGCCCAAAAAATGAATTTCTGTAAACAGGCTCCAAACAACTCTGAACTGAGCGATAGCGATTTGTGGGAAAATTCGTCATCGGTTACGGAAAGTGACGACAGCGACGATTCTGATGTCTCTTTCTAGCACATAGCTTGTGGAATTTGGGAAGTATATCAAATGATTCTTCAGAATTTCAACAGAGTTTTGTGCCAGAAAGAGACATCGGAATCATCGCCGTCGTCACTTTCCGTACCCGATGACGAATTTTCCCATGAATCGCTATCGCTCAGTTCTTCAAGTAACTCAGTTTCGCTGTCGCTGTTTTCCAGTTCGTCTAACAGTGCTTTTGCGCAAAAAGAAAACTTTTTGGATGCCATAGTCGTTCTCTATTTTCCAGGCACAAAGAACTGGAAAAGTACAGGCAGGGCACTGGAAAAGTCACCAGGTGAAATCCTGTGGTGAAATGGCATGATACAGTGTAATCCGTTAGGATCACAGCTTTGTATCATTTCATTTGGTGTATTTACATTTTTGAATTTGCCGCCGGTTCCACCCCCCTGCGTCGCAACGCTCGCAGGGAAGGGAACCGAAAGACAGGTGTCAGCATCGGCCAAGCACACAGCGGGAGGACAGTGGGAGGACAGCGGGGGGAGGACGGCAGGGGAGGACAGCAGGGGATGGCAGGGGAAGGTGAGTTTTAAAATATAAAAGAACAGATTTGCATGCAAAACAATGTAGCGCTTTTAGCACAGTAAACTGTACATAATTAGACCGCCAGAGAGGTTAAACATGCTTCTAGTAGAATTGGGGGAGCTTCAGCACTTCTTGTTGTGTAGGAAAATGGTGGTTGCTTGCTGAAGCTTGCTAGCAGCTTGTTTAAAGCGGAGTTCCACCCAAAAATGGAACTTCCGCTTTAGGCATTCTAACCCCCTGACATGCCACATTTGGCATGTAATTTTTTTTTGGGGGGGGGAGCGGGTACCTAGTTTTGACAGGTACCTGCTCCCACTTCCGCTCGGAGTGCCGCGGCGTCCTGAACAGAAGTTATCCTCTCCCCCTCCCTCCCTGCAATCTTCTGGGACGTGTCAGAGGTCCCACAAGATTGCTGGCCAATCAAGACGCGCAGCGCGACTCGCGCATGCGCAGTGGGTACCCGGCTGTGAAGCCGCAAACTGTCACAGCCGGGTGCCCACATCAGTGATGCCGGCGCCGAGGGAGAGGATCGAGGCTTCGGGCGGCCGCATCGCTGGACCGTTGGACAGGTGAGTGAAATGGCTGGAACTCCACTTTAAATTACATTTTCATTAGGATTTAGGTTTGCCCTGCCCAAAGCTTGCTTAACCACTTGCCGACCGCTCATCACATATATACTGCGGCAGGCTGGCTCAGCTGCGCCAATCGCCGTACCTGTACAGCAGTTTGCGGGAGCACTCCTAGGAGGAGAGCCCATGCCGCCGCCAGCACGCACCCACCCCCACTAGGCAGCAGGGATGCCGATCAACAGGGCCGGCGGCCGCGATTGCCGCTGTGCACCCGCGATGGCTCCCCGCTGATAGAGAACACCAGTCAGCTGTTGTAAAGACAGTAGACCGTTCTTCTCTCTGAAATTTTCACAGAGTGCCTGTGATTCTCCCATATAGGATCAAAGGTCTCTGAGTTTATTTCACAAGCCCATCCCCCATACAGTTAGAAAACACTCCCCTAGGCTCACACTTAACCCTTTGATCACCCCTGGGTTAACCCCTTCCCTGCCCTCGTCATTATTACAGTAACAGTGCATATTTTTAGCTCTGATTACTGTAGTAATGTCACTGGTCCCCCCAAAAAGTGTTAAAAATGTGAGTTAGGGGTCCAATCTGTTTGCCACAATGTCGCAGTCCCGCTAAAAATCGCAGATCACCGCCATTACTAGTAGAAAAAAAAATGTCATAAATCTTTCCCCTAGTTTGTAGACGCAATAACTTTTGCGCAAAGCAATCAAAATGCACTTATTGGAATTTTTTTTACCAAGAATATGTAACAGAATACAAATTGGCCTAAAATGATGAAAAAAATTGATGTTTTATTCTTTTTTTGGAAATGTTGTATAGAAGAAAATGAAAAATATTGTTTTTTTTTTTTTGTAAGTGCCGGTTCACATTTGTGCGATCACAGAGATCACATGTAATTTGGAGCGCACTGCTCCTAAAATTACATGCGATCTCTGTGCAGTACAGTTTGTATGGCTGAATTTGCACCGCAATCGCACCTAACTCGCACAGGACCCTTTTTTTGGTCCGCAGCAGAATCGGATCGTATGGTGGTTCACACTAGTGCGATCCGATCCTGTGCGAACTTTCAGATCGCACTGCGATATGCGATCTGATCTAAGGGTGTTGTTAACTGTTAATTGACACCCCCAGCGTGTCACACATGGCAGTGTGAACTGCCAGGGGTGCGGATGCGATGCGGGAACACGCTGTATATTCGCAGCGTTCCCACATCGCAGAAATGTGAACCGGCACTTAAAGGCTTTTAAAGCATTGCCTATGGACAATTGTAGGTAGCGCAGTTTGTCACCATTTCACAAGCATGCACATGACAAGTTTGGTATCTATTTACCTGATGCAACATTATCTATTATATTTTAGCAAAAAAAAAAAAAATGCGTATTAAAAAAAAAAAATCAGACCTCTGTCTGATCAGCTGTCTTGTAGGGCAGAGGAGGGAACGACGATCTAACAGACCCTTGATTTCTCCACGAGGAGTGCCTGTCACCGGCCAAAGCTATCACAGGGGGTCTTGTCCACCCCTTGTAATAGCAATAAAGTTGAATGAAAAAATATATTTTAACCACTTCCATACCAGGCCATTTCTGGCACTCCGCTCCTACATGTAAAATTCATCATTTTTTTGCTAGAAAATTACTCGTAACCTGCAAACATTATATATTTTTTTTTATCAGAGACCATAGGGAATAAAATGGTGGTCATTGCAACTTTTTATGTCACACGGTATTTGCGCAGAAATTTTTCAGATACGCTTTTATGGGAAAAAAAAAACTTTCTTAAATAAAAAAAAAACACAACAGTTAGCCCAATTTTGTTGTATAATGTGAAAGATTGTTATGTCGAGTAAATCGATACCTAACATGTCAGGCTTTAAAATTGCGCACACTCGTTGAATGACGCCAAACCTTGGTACCTAAAAATCTCTATAGGCAATGCTTTAAAAAAGTTTACAGGTTACCAGTTTAGAGTTACAGGGGAGGTCTTGTGCTAGAATTGTTGCGCTTACTCTAATGTTTGCGGCGATACCTCACATGTATGGATTGAACGCCATTTACATATTACATATGTGGCCATGACGAACGCATACGTTCTCTTCTGCATGTGAGCAGGCGGGGATAAGGGCACTTTTGATTTTTTATTTTTTTTTATATTTTATTTTTTTATTTTTTTTATCACTTTTATTCCTATTACAAGGAATGTAAACATCCCTTGTAATAGGAATAGTGCATGACAGGTTCTCTTTATGGAGAGATCTGGGGTCAATAAGACCTCAGATCTCTCCTACAGGCTGGAAAGCCTGAAATAAAAAAAAAAAAAAAACGATCTCGGCTATCCAACCGAGGTCACAGCAGTATTAACAACTGCCAGGCCAGGCGTGACGTCATCACCTCACACCCTGGCCTTCAAGAGTCAAACAAACTGCAGGGGACCATCTGGTCCTTAGCAGTCTCTATGGTGTACTTCCGACAGCGGCCGATTCCTTCCCCGGCACGCCGATCGCACGGGAGAGTCAGTAGAAGCACCGGAGGGCGGCGGGAGGGGGAAATGTCCTCTCCCGCCACCTATAAGAACAATCAAACGGCTGAACAGCCACTATGATTGTTCTTATGGTGAAGGGAATCGCAGGCTGAAAAAAATATTATCTGAATATTTTTAGTAAAAAAATTGCAATTTGTATTTTGATTGGTTTGCTCAAAAGTTATTGCGTTTACTAACTACAGGAAAGATTTATGTCATTTTTATTGTTTTTTTTTTTTAACTAGTAATTAGCGGCGATCTGCGTTTTTTTTTTTTGCGGGACTGCGAGTAACTGCGAGGTCTTGGTTACGGTGTTTAGGCAACACCTAACGCAAAGGCCCAATTTTTGGCACTTGTATAGCTAGCACATGCGATTTCGAATTTGCATGGAATTCTTACCAGCAGGTCCCATTCCTGCACCCAGCAAGAGTAACTGCGAGGGGGGTTACGGTGTTCAGGCACCAGCAACACCAAAGGCCCAATTTGTGGCACCTGTATGACAAGTGCATGCAATTTCCTATTTGTATGGATTTTTTAGCAGCAGGGCCCGTTCCTGCACCCAGCAAGAGTAACTGCGAGGGGTTACGGTGTTCAGGCACCACCAACAACCAAGGCCCAGTTTTTCTGCACCTGTATGTGTACATGTGATTTGAAACTTGTATGTATATTTGTATATGACATTTTTTGCTTTAGAAATATCAGTATAGCTGCAGCAGGCTACATACATCGTAGAGATGCACTACTTTACAGGCACATTCAGGGGACCCCCCAGGCACGATATTTGAAGGAATTTTTCATTTTTATAGTTTTACTCCAAGCCTCATTAAAATCAGTAAATCAGTGCTCCTTTTAAAAACTTTTTTTTCATTGCTACATGTTCCCCTGGTCAGGACCCGGACCCCCACACACTTTTTTGGGGCAATAACTTGCATTTAAGCCTTCAAAATGAGGCTGTTTGATTTTCGAGGTTCGAGTCCCATAGACTTCAATGGGGTTTGTTTGTTCTAACTAACTTTTCCTCTGTTCGCGGTGTTCTGGTGCGAACTGAACCGGGGGTTGTTCAGCTCATCACTAGTGACTATGACTCTGTCCATTCAGAAAAGGAAGGAGCTGGTAAATTACATATTTACCGACCCCTTCCTGGTTCTCTATTGTGACACATCCCCTGCAGCAGTCGACAGGAGAGGGGGAGGGAGCACAGTGGGGGGGTGGGGGTTGGGACCAGGGGAGCATACACCTCCCAGTACAAATCTGCCCCCCTGCTGAAATCATCCCCCTCACGCCCCCCTTTAAGAAGAAATGTACCCCTCTTAGCACAAATCCTCTACCCCTACATTTTCACCTGCTAGTAAACATCTTCTACCCCCCTCCCCACTTCAAATCCTTCCCTTCCAGTATGAATTCCCCCCAAATCCACCCTCCTAGCACAAATCTCCCCCCCCCCCCTCCGAAATTTTTTTTTTCCTGGATCACCACTCTTAGCATCCCCCGAAGCTCCCCTCCTAGAACAACACTTCTTACCCCCTGCTGCCCCCTCACATGATACCACAGTGCCCAGGGCAGCTTCTCCTGCTGCCCACCCCTTGCCCTGGTACTGATCCTTTGTTGTGTTATTGTATACATCACTGCACATGAAAGGGTCAGGGCATCCCCCAGACATGTTATTTATTGGAATTTTGCATTTTTAATGTTTTAGCATTGCTAAAAATCATTGCACCTCAGTAAAATGAATTTTTCATTTTTTTTCCTGTTTCAATACCTTTTCCAGGACAGTGCCTAGATCTCCATACCATTTGTTTGACAATCCTTTGTCTATTAGCCTAAAAAATAACATTTCTGATTTTTTCAACATTCACCTGCCATAGACTTCTAAAGGATTCAGATTTGGCACCCAAAATTTAGTAATGTTCACCAAACCCAGGTGTGTTCAGCTCAACAATAGTCTAAACCAGTGGTTCTCAGCTCCGGTCCTCAGGACCCACTAACAGGCCAGGTTTGCAAGATAACTGAAATACATCCCAGGTGATATAATTTGCTGCTCAGTGATTGCAATGCAGTAGTCTGCATCTCCTCAAGGTAATACTTAAAATCTGGCCTGTTAGTGGGTCCTGAGGACTGGAGTTGAGAACCACTGGTCTAAACAATGACAGGTGGGGGTGGGGGAGCTGACCATAATTTTTTTTTTTGTTTCTCATAGACCTAATAGGCAGCATCATTCATTTCGGCGGGGAGCAGCAATTTTAGTAAAGTTTAAAGTGAAGTATTAAAAATGCACAATTCCTTTACCACTTGACCTCCGGTAGGTTTACCCCCCTTCATGACCAGGTCATTTTTTGTGATACAGCACTGCAGTTAATCAACTGACAGTTACGCGGTCATGTGTCCTTTTTTCCACACAAATAGAGCTTTCTTTTGGTGGTATTTGATCACCTCTGCAGTTTTTTAGTTTTTGCACTATAAACAAAAAAAGAGCGACAGTTTTGAAAAAAAAAAAAAAAACTATGTTTTTAATTTCTGCTATAAAACATAAGGAATTTAGGCCAATATGTATTCTGCTACATATTTTTGGTAAAAAAAAATCCCAATATTGATTTGTTTGTGCAAAAGTTATAGCGTCTACAACTACGGGATATTTTTATCTATTTTTCATAAATTTTCTTTACTAGTAATAGTGGCGATCAGTGACTCATAGCAGGACTGTGATATTGTGGCGGACAAACCGGACATCTAACTGACATTTTTTAGGGATCAGTAACACTAATACAGTGATCAGTGCTAAAAAAAATATGCACTGTCACCAAGGCTGGCCCAAGACATTGTGCTGCAAAAATTAAATTCTGCCCCCCCACCTCCAAAAAAAAAATCACGCCCACCAAAAAGCCCCCACATCCATTATTTTATATAAATATTCAATTTTGAAATAATTATACATACAGTTATCTTCTTCCATAACTCACCACCAGACCGGTCCACCAAACATCCGCCGTCTGTCCTCAGTCCTGTGTCTGTTCTGCCCACCATCCTAGAACATCCAGCCTGCCCTGTGTGAGATGGAGTGCGCTGATGTCTGACGTCATTACGCACACCACAATCACGTGAGTGATGTTCTCCAGAGGAGACGCTCCACCCCGTCATACTCATCAGTTTGCACTACAGGATAAGATGGGGAAATGCCCCCCCCCCCCGTAACGTGCCGCAAACTGATGACACACAAAACTGCTAGGAAAAAATCTTGGGAGCCAATATGCTGCCTCTCTCCAAGCTCCGCCAATGGACCCAGTGGGACCCATGGTAGGGCTGGCCCTGACTGTGACAGTACTAATGACACTGGCTGGGAAGAAGTTAAGATTAGGGGCGATCAAAGGGTTAACTGTGTGCCTAGGTTGTGCTTACTCAATATGGGGGAGGTCATTTGACTAGGGGAAGGCAAAGATCTGTGTTCCTGCTTTGTAGAAACACAGGATCAATACCTTCCCTTCTGACAGAACTTGTTTACATAGACAGACTGCTGTTCTGCCGAGTCCTGTGTAATCGGCGGGTGATGATGGATATCGAGTTCCCGGTACCTGCCGCTGGGCTCCCGCTGTGTGTGATCACAGGGGGAGCAGGTCGCCGGAGGCACGCGCCCCAGACCCAGAAGTGTCAGATCATGTACTAGGTACCTGATCTGGAGCAGAGTGGCCACTCTGCTGCAATATTATAGTTGGTGGTCCGCAGGTGGGTAAATGAAATGCGTGGGGATGCCCTGACCCTGCCTGAGAAGTGGCACATCTGTACAATGTATAAAGTCTACTGCCGTAAAACTGACAACAAAGAAAAAGGTGACAAAATGAAATCTCCCGCCGATTTGTTCTGATTTTATACAAAGCAGCAAGGGATTCCCTCATTTATACAAGATGTTTATCCAAAATGAGAATCTGATATAGATAATAAAGGGGGAACACCACTCAAAAAGTGTGGAGGTTCCACCATAATTCATACCAGGCCCTTCAAGTCTGGTATGAATGAAAAAGGAGAAAAAAATGGATTGAGGCCTCTAAAGAAAAATGTGTATTTAAATTGCTGGCAAAATGACAGCTCCCAGCTGCTTCATTCTGTTTGCAAAGAAAACAGACATTTATCTGTATCAGACCCTTATCCTAGGTAAGGGTCTTATATGGGGTCTTCTATATCCTCCCAAAAAACAGCATGAGGCCTCCTTCAAATTCTATATATGGATTTTATGAGGGAAACCCAAACAAAAATCAAGAAACAAGTAAGGTCCTGTGACAGGAGTCACTTTGGGGAGGGGGGCTTGTGGATCCCAGATTACTTTAGAGAGGGCAATAAACTCCTTTTACAGCTTCCTTGACCCCTCTTATGTGTAAGTCACCCTGTGTCTATTAGGGGCACAGGGTGACCAAGAACCCCAGTCGGGTCTGCACTAATCAGACTCGCTGTACAACAAAGCCGCATTTTGTGTTACCCCGGTTATCCTGGGTTCTATATGTGTGGTTTGTGTTGAAAGAATGAAGGGCCTCTTTCACTTGGGACCATAATATTTCTGAACAATATCCCTCAAGAAATATATAAAGATAAACAATTTGACTTTTCAGATTGCTTGAATATTGTTGGAGTCTCTCATAGAACCTGGCTAGATTGTGAGGAGGGGTGGGGTTTGTTATTGGTAAGTGCCTGTATCCCATTGTTCTATTGTTTCTGTCTGCCTTAAGATCAACCTTTCATGGGATGTATATGTGTATGTGGATTGGCTGCTAAGGGGGAGGGGGGATTGTCCCACAGTGTATATCTCTTTGTGCCTGTGTTTGAATAAACTGTTTTTATCCTGGAAGGTTCCAAAACGTATACAAGCTAAGCTGTCGGCTAGCTTTGTATGAGGGCGGCTGGGAAAATCTGATCTCTATGTCACGACTGGGAGGAAGCCGTATAATGACGGAAGTCCACAAGTACAGTGTGGGTTGCAGTTTCCGTTACAGGTCCCCCCAAAAATGTATACCATCAATCATGGCGTAAATTGTGCTTGACATAATCGACAGTATAGCACTGGGCACTGACTTTTCGGCAATGGATGACCATTCTTTTGTCATTAAAAGATTTGTCCTTCAGGTCTGGAATTAATTTTAAGGGGGGTCCCACACACAAAAAAAAACAAATGCATGAGATCCCCTCCAAAATTCTATTGAAGATGCTTCAGATCTAGTATGGATTTTTGGAGGGAACCCCACACAAAAATCAAGAAGTATGTGGAGTTCCTCTAAAAATCCATACCATCAGTCATGGAGGGAATCTTGCTTGACATGATCTATATTGCTGGGCAGTGGCTGATTGTCAGTGGATGTACACTCTTTCAGCTTTTAAAAAATAATAATAATGCACATTTTTTTGCAGGTAAAACAATGTGCATTTTTTTTTTTTAATAGGAGCCTGCAGATCACAGATGCAATGCAAGGCTTCTGTAGACTGTCAGTGTAAGCTGTCGACTTGTAACACCTATGGGCAGGCAGTTACACAAATGACAGAAACCATCAATGGACTACCTTGGGCCTACAAACCGGCAGATGGAAAGGATGATGATAAATGTAGGTTTTCCATTCACAGAATTTTATTTTTCAATTGTGACAGCAAGTGTGGGGAGAAGATCCCCGACTCGCTGTCACTTGAGGTGGCGCATTGGGGAGAGACCGCAGCAGTGGAAACATGTTACATGTTCCACCATGTAACATCTTCCCAATGGTAAACGTATCCTTTAACCATTTCAATACCAGGCACTTTTACCCCCTTCCTGCACAGGCCAATTTTCAGCCTGAACGACAATTGCAATGACAATAAAAATATGAATTGTTTTATCATCTTTGTTCCACACAAAACACGTTTCTGTTATAAAAATGTATTCTGCTACTTTTATTTGGTGAAAATTACCCCAAATCAGTGTTTAATATTTAGCCTGTAGGAAAGTTATAAAGTCCACAAATGATGGTATATATCTGCAAATCAATCAATCCTGATGTACTGAGATCCGAAAATGACAGGACAGGAAAAATATCCCCCAAATAACACCTTTAAGGAAAGTAGACAGTCCGGGGTATTTAGTGAGAGGCATGGCGCGTTTTTTTGAATTTGTAATTTTTTTGGAAAAGGAAGAAAAAAAATAGCTTTTTTTTTTCACTTTTTTTTTTTTTTTAATTTTACATACTGTTACCAGTGCAGGAGAGCGTCATCATATAACTGGTGTGGCGGTGATCAGGGACACTGACTGGTGACAGTATGTAAAAAAATAAAAATGTACATACTGTGACCAGAGCAATACAGTGCTACCGTAGTAAAGCTGTACTACTCTGGGAAGTTAATCAGAAGTTTTTTTTACATGTACCACCCTCCTAGGTAGGTGCTGGTGGGAGAGTATAGTTTTTGGCTCTGTCTAATTATTAGAGGGGCTGCAGGTAAAACTACATTGCTTTCTGCTTACCAGAGAGCAGGATCTGTTAGTGAGGTCTGCTCAGTGTGCTCAGTATGTGATTCATTGTGCCTAGAGAAGCGTTTCACACTGGTCCAATAGGGAGGCATGTTGGACAGTGGGAGGAAACCTGCCAAATAAATGCATAGGCTTTGATACGGTCCTGGTGATTTGCAGCGGCAAGTTGCCTCAGTGCATTCTGTGTAAGAGCCAGGAACACATGTGCTGCGGGGTCTTTGGCTGGAGAGCAGAGTCCCGGAGGGAGGGGGGGTGGCTGTATCCCCCTTCTGTTGCGGTGGCACATGGTCGCAGGAGGTCATCCTGAAGGCCGGAGGAATGGATGAGAGGAGCTGAACCCAGAGACCCAGGAGAAATGACTGAAGGGGGGGGGGGCCCTGGAATAACAGTATCATGAGTACAGGGACTGATGTCAAGGGGCCTGACCTGAGGGGAGCCACCCTACATGTAGGATAGTCAGAGGACGGGTGTCAGCAGTAGAGATAGAGAGGATGCTGAGGAGAGTGTCCTGAAGATAATTGCTAGTCCACCAAGTCATCTTAGGAAAATAGACTTAATTCTAATTCATCTTTAATGCCAGGGTGAATCAAAAGCCTGGCTGTACATGAAGGTGGAAGTCATCCAACATTGTGTATAGTTAATTCGAAATATCCCACTATTCCCTTCTCCTATCCCTAATTTATAATAGAACACATACAACCAAATACCCCTGGACTGATTATTGAAATGAGCCAGAGGAAGGAGAACAAAAGAACTGTATGCTGGCCTGGTAGCCCAGGGGGACCTGGAAAGTCTGACTCTGGCAGTCCTTACCGGGGCAGTACTACATATATTCTATGCTTGCTTTTAGCTGTGAATTTAACTGCTATAGGCAAATATTCTTACTGAATGACAGTGTGTTGTGATTGGCCACAGCTAATCACATGGAACAAATAGGCTGTGATTGGCCCTGTCTGTACCATATGATCACTGTGCCCAATCATAGCTAGCATACAATGGTATGAAAGGAAGCCATTCATTGTTTACAACTGTCACGTGATCTGCTGCGTTTGTTTACAGCAGTCACATGATTCCGGCAGCTATTGCCAGATCGTGCCACCCGTTCTTGGGAGGATGTCATATGATGTGCTCCTAGAGCAATAGGGTTCCCGCCCGGCCATCATTTTACAATGGCATGGGCGGGAAGCAGTTAAAGGATTTGTCCTCCAGGGCTAGTATGAATTTTAAAGGGGGCCCCACGCAAAAAAAAAAAAATGGCATTGTGTCCTCTCAAAATTCTATTATAAATAAATCCATGTTGAGAATGAACCCCACACAAAAAAATGAAAAAAAAGTGAGGTCCCTCCTCCCCAAAAAAAAAAGAAGCATGAGGTCCCCTCCAAATTCTATGCCAGAGACGTTAGGTCTGGTATGAATTTTAGGAGGGAATCTCATACAAAAATCAAGAAAGCGAGGTCCCCTAAAAAATCTATACCATCAATCATGGTGGGCATTGTGCTTGACATAGTCTATATCGCTGGGCAGTGACATGTTGGCAAAGGACGTATGTTTTTTTTTTTTTTTTTTTTTAATTAAAGGACTTGTCATAAACTGTCTCTGTTTTTTTTTTACACTTTTTTTCTTGAATAAGTAGAGGTTCTATGTACCCCTTACTCTTTCACATGGGGAAATATAATATAAATGTGGTGTAATTTATGTATGTTGTATGTTGGTTTTACACATTTTCAATAAATGATGCATTTTTATATACATGGATGGGAGTCAGCAACATATGTTTATTTTCATGGTATTTCCTTTACATGTATCTGAAAGTACCCTCTAGAACTCTTTTATAATTAAAAAATATAGAGGAGGAGGTTGAGCTTGTATCCATCCTAAGTTTGGTGTTTATAGTGTATTCTAGATTGGTGGAATCAGTTCCCTCTATTGGATTAAAGGGGAAAGCCTTGTATACCTTGTAGGACTTTGTGGTGTGTTTTTTCCAGGGTGCACAGTGACGCCCCCCCTGAGGCACACATCCAGAAGTGTCCATGATCGCTGGGTCCTCCAGACCCAGCGCATTACAGATTGGGGTAAAGGGCCAATGACAGAAGTCCTTTACCATGTGATTGCTCTGTCCAATGACTGAGCGATCGTTTGTCAACAAACCGGCGCATGTTGGGTTCAGCTGTCAGTGAGCCAGTGCAGCAGTGCAAGTGGGCTGGATCTGAAGTGCCCACAGTGCTGATCTGTGCCTCATCCGTGCTCATCAATGCGACATCAGTGCCCATTAATGCCTCATCAGTATCCATCCATACCTCATCTGTACTCATCAATGCCACATCAGTGCTCATCTGTGCCCATTAATGCCTCATCAGTACCCATCCATACCTCATCCGTGCTCATTCATGCCACATCATTGCTCATCCGTGCCCAGTCTTGCCTCATCTGTGCTCATCAATGCCTCTTCTGTGCTTATCCATGCCTCATCCATACCCATCCATGCCACATCAGTGTTAATCCTTGCCTCATCTGTACCCATCCATGCCACATTAGTGCTCATCTGTGCCCATATATGCCATATCATTGCTCATATGTGCCCTATCCATGCCACATCTGTGCCCATCCATGCCACATCAGTACTCATCTGTGCCACATCCATCCCACATCAGTGCTCATCCATGCCACATTCATGCCTCATCTGTGCTCATCCATGCCACATCCATGTCACATCAGTGCTCATCCGTGCCTCATCCATGCCACATCAGTGCTCATTTGTGCCACATCAGTGATTATTCATGCCACATAAGTGCTCATCCATGCCACATCAAAGATTATCCACGATTCATCCGTGTCACTTAAGTGCTTATCCGTGCCACATCCATGCCGCATCACTGCTTATCCGTGCCTCGTCCATGCCACATCAGTGCTCATCCATGCCACATCAGTGCTCACCTGTGCCACATAAGTGCTTAGCCATGCCACATCCATGCCACCACAGTGCTCATCAGTGCCAAATCCATGCCACATCGGTGCTCAACTGTGCCACATCAATGTCATTAGGCACTGTAGTGGCACTGAGTGAGCACAATGCTCATCAGTGCCACTACGGTGCCTCACAAAAGTCAGAAAATTAGATGTGTAATTTATGTCCCTAGAACACCTGACGGTACTCCCCTGCATGTTGGGCCTCTGTATGTGGCCAGGCTATGTAAAAGTCTCACACATGTGGTATTGCCATACTCAGGAGGAGTAGCAGAATGTGTTTTGGGGTGTAGCTGCAAGTATGCATATGCCATGTGAGAGACAAAAACCTGTTAATATGACAATTCTGTGAAAGCATAAAAGAAATAAAATCTTTATTTTTCAAAAAATTGTGGGAAAAAATTGCAACTTCAAAAAACTCACCATACCTCTTACTAAATACCTTGGAGTTTCAACTTTCCAAAAAGGGGCAACTTGTGGGGGGGGGGGGGGTATTTGCAGTGACCTCGCTTGTCTCAAAAAATGAGATAGGCCGTCAGTACATTAGATGTGATTAGGTGTGATCAATTTTCAATGATTGGTACCATAGCTTGTAGATTCTATAACCTCCAGAAAGACCAAATAATAAATGCTTATTTGGGTTATTTTTACCAAAGATATGTAGCAGTGTAAATTTTGGACAAAATGTATGAAGAAAAATTACTAATTTCCAGATTTTCATAACAGAAATAAAGAACAATGAATTAATTTTATCAAAATGTTCAGTCTTTTTTCATCTGTAGCGCAAAAAAAAAACAAACAGTGGTGATTAAATACCACCAAAAGAAAGCTATATTTGTGTGAAAAAAGTATATACATTTCATATGGGTACAGTGTTGCATGACTGAGTAATTGTCATTCAAAATGTGAGAGCATTGAAAGCTGAAAATTGACCTTGTTGTAAGGGGGTATAAATGCCCAGTGGGCAAGTGGTTAATCAATAAAGGCATTAAATCATGGCATTGAAATAGATACTAGAGAAGTGGGCTACTTGTACCACAGTACTGCGTGTGCTGGTGGATAGACCTCAGTGGTCTCTGCTCCTGCATGCCACTTGTATATGCGAAAAACAGTGATCTCACTTCCTGTATATACAGAAAATTAGGGACTTCACTTCCTGTGTTGAAGTTCTTCATCCTGCATCAGTGATTATATTAAATTCTAGGCGTGCATACGGGGGGTGCCGGTTGGTCCTGGGCCCACCTTAATCACCCAGTGTGGTGCAGATTCCTCCTGCTGATATTTCACCAAAGCCCCCTCAAAAGGGCTCCTAAAAAAAAAAAAATAAAAAAATGTAAAAAAAATAACAATTTTTAAAAAATACAAAAACAAATACTATCCACTGCTCTACTGACACTGTCCATATTTTAAAACATAAAAAAAATTGTACATTTATTTATAAGAGTGTGTGTGTGTATATATATATATATATATATATATTTACTGTTTATATACCCATTTGTGTTTGAGCCTGGGCCCATCCTAATCAGGTGCAGATTCCCCCTGCTGATTGCTGATATTTCACCAAAGCCCCCTTAAGAGGGCTCCTAAAAAAAAAATTGTAAAAATAAAAAATGTAAAAAAAACAAAGATACAAAAAAAATAAGAATAAAAAAAAAAAAAACTACTGACATGTCCACTACACTACTCACACTGTCCATATTTTAAAACATTTAAAAAAAATGTACATTTATTTATAAGAGTGTGTGTGTGTGTGTGTGTATATATATATATATATATATATATATATATATATATATATATATATATACACACACACATACATATTTACTGTATATATACCCATTTGTGTTTGAGCTTTGAAGTGCACACCCTAACGCAATAAGCTGCGCACACCGATGATGGAAATATAAATACTATGGATTTTAAAATAAGAAAACTAGGTGTAGTATAATTCATAACCACCTTTCCCTTTTCATTGAATTGATAGCCTACTCAATCAATAATTGATGAGTGACTCAGCTGCCTCTATCTTGTGTTCCACAATCCTAGTAACTAATTTAGGAAACACATTAATACAGTGTCCTATTAACTGTAATCTATAGCACAGTAGACTTTGCCTTGATCCGTCTACTTTGGTCTAACTTATGCAGAAATATTGAAACAAATCTTTTTCTGTGTTAGTTCCACCTGTACTGAGACCTACCATATCATTCAACGTCATGCAAAACTCCAAATAAAGGACAAAGGAATTAAAATGAATTAAATTGAATTTAAAATTACATTTAAATTAAATTACATTTAAATGTAATTAAAGAGGTGAATGTGTGCAAGGATATCACTTTCAGGACTTCGTTTTTATGTATTACTTGTCCTAGTAGCCTTCTTAAAAATATAAATAACAAGAACTATCTGTCCTAGTAGATGTTTCAGAAACACGACCTCCAGCCTGGAAACTGTGTTTACTACTTGCAGTAGCTCCAGGCTGCCACTAAAGGCGCTGAAGAATAGATACAAGCTGCTCATTTTTCCCAATACAAAGCTTGTCTATTTTCTTCCCTGTAGCTCCCTCTAGTGGTGACCAGGAGCAGTTGCAATAGGAAGAGAAGAGTTACTTCTGCACTAAAGATCCTGTACCTGAAACACTTTTTTGTACACAAAACAGCTACCACTTGCAATTTGTATTTTTGATCAGAATGAAGAGACACATAATAATAAAGTTATAAAAGTCAGTTCATAACTCCACATGGGACAAAAAAATAGCATAGCAAGAAAAAAAAAACAATAATGTATACAATTGTGATTCAAGTAATAATGTAATTAACCACTTCTGGACCGGAAGATTTTCCCCTTGACCAGGCCATATTTTGCAATTCGGCACTGCATTACGTTAATGGACAATTGCACGATCGTGCGACGCTGTACCTGAATAAAATTGGTGTGCTTTTTTTTACTACAAATAGAGTTTTCTTTTAGTGGTATTTGATCACCTCTGCGATTTTTGTTTTTGCGCTATAAACAAAAAAAGAGCGACAATTCTGGAAAAAAAATATATATTTTTCACATTCTGCTATATAACATTCTCGAAAAAAAAATAACTTAAAAAATCAAAATTTTTTAACATTTTATGCCAATTTGTTTCTGATATATTTTTGGTAAGAAAATCGCAATAAGCGTATTTTGATTGGTTTGCGCAAAAGTTATCGCGTCTACTAACTACGGGAAAGACATGTCATTTTTATTATTTTGGGTTTTTTTTACTAGTTATGGCGGCAATCTGCGATTTTCAGCGGGACTGTGACATTGCGGCGGACGGATCGGACCCCTAACTGACATTTTTGGGGGACCAGTGACATTACTACAGTAATCAGTGCTAAAAATATGCCCTGTTACTGTAATAATGACATTGGCAGGGAAGGGGTTAACATTGTGGGTGATCAAGGGGTTAAATGTGAGCCTAGGGGAGTGATTCTAACTGTGGGGGGCATGGCTTTTGAAATGATCATAGAGACATGCGACTCAATATAGAAGGATCACAGGAGCTCTGTGATCATTCCAGAGAGAAGAATGGTCGGCTGTGTTTACAAAAGCTGACCGTCCTCCCTCAGCGGGGAATGATCGCGGCTGTCAGGCGGCAATCGGAGCCCCCAGCCCCATGCATCGGAGTCCCCACTGCCAAGTGGGGGTGGGAGTGCGCCACTGGCGGCGCATGCTCGCCCCCTAGCTGCAGGCGCGTGACTGACGTAGGTCTATGTCAGTTTGAGCAGGGGGGCAGCACTGCGGCAGTAAAAAGGCGGCGGGCGGTCAGGAAGGGGTTAAATGTTACTAAAAAAATTTACCTTTCCTTTTCAATCTGCAGCGCTGTAATTTTCTGTAAAATGCAATGCCATATGGCATCCTGGAGGTGTTCTTTGGCTTACTGATTCTTCCAGAAGTCTGCACTAAGACACAGGTCAGATTTTGGGCATGTAACGAAAATGTCATTCTTTTTGAGATACTCCCAAAGGGAAATCATGTCTAAAGAGATGCAGACCCTACAGATTCCTTCCCCACATGGACACAGACAAACTAACCGATATTTCTTCAGAATAACCAACGGTAGGATTCTGCAACAAAATTTGTTAAAATCCCTGCAATGTACAGAGATTACTCAGAGGGGAATGTTTTTCACTCTTTAAAATACACTACACATCAAATCTGTTTTATAGTTTTGGATATCCACAGTCTGATTTTGTTGCCTTCTTTGTATAGATCTGAAAAACTCCGCTGAAAATAAAATGATTCTTTGACCCCTGATTAGCTAAAAGAAACCTTTAGTAAGACAGTATACAGGCTGCCATTGAGTTCCTAACCTCCATGACGGTATTCCCGAGTGTGGCTCGGGGTGGGATTTCACTGCCATAAGCAGTAACCCTGAGCCACACTCGGGGTACCGCTAGGAAGCATCGCTGGATCCTTGTAGAGGTTACTTACCTTGTCGCCGGGATCCAGCGATGTGTCCCTTCGGCATACGGCGGCCGGATCTTCCGCCCGATGCTTGTAAGCCCCAGCTTCCGTCTCCTGCGACGTGACGCTCGCAGGGGGGGGGGGGTGGAACCGGCGGCAAATTTGAAAAGTAAAAAACACAAACACACTGATTTCATTACAAAATAAAGTAAATTGATATTAGATTGCCCCCCAGTGCCCTTTCCTGCAGTTTTACTGTACTTATATACACACACATATATATATATATATATATATACAGTGGGTACGGAAAGTATTCAGACCCCGTTAAATTTTTCACTCTTTGTTATATTGCAGCCATTTGCTAAAATCATTTAGGTTCATTCTTCTTCCTCATGAATGTACACATAGCACCCCATACTGACAGAAAAACACAGAATTGTTGACATTGTTGCAGATTTATTAAAAAAGAAAAACTGAAATATCAAATGGTCCTAAGTATTCAGACCCTTTGCTCAGTATTTAGTAGAAGCCCCCTTTTGATCTAATACAGCCAGGAGTCTTTTTGGGAAAGATGCAACAAGTCTTTCACACCTGGATTTGGGGATCCTCTGCCATTCCTCCTTGCAGATCCTCTCCAGTTCTGTCAGGTTGGATGGTAAACGTTGGTGGACAGCCATTTTTAGGTCTCTCCAGAGATGCTCAATTGGGTTTAAGTCAGGGCTCTGGCTGGGCCATTCAAGAACAGTCACGGAGTTGTTGTGAAGCCACTCCTTCGTTATTTTAGCTGTGTGCTTAGGGTCATTGTCTTGTTGGAAGGTAAACCTTCGGCCCAGTCTGAGGTCCAGAGCACTCTGGAGAAGGTTTTTGTCCAGGATATCCCTGTACTTGGCCGCATTCATCTTTCCCTCGATTGCAACCAGTCGTCCTGTCCCTGCAGCTGAAAAACACCCCCACAGCATGATGCTGCCCCCACCATGCTTCACTGTTGGGACTGTATTGGACAGGTGATGAGCAGTGCCTGGTTTTCTCCACACATACCGCTTAGAATTAAGGCCAAAAAGTTCTATTTTGGTCTCATCAAACCAGAGAATCTTATTTCTCACCATCTTGGAGTCCTTCAGGTGTTTTTTAGCAAACTCCATGCGGGCTTTCATGTGTCTTACACTGAGGAGAGGCTTCCGTCGGGCCACTCTGCCATAAAGCCCCGACTGGTGGAGGGCTGCAGTGATGGTTGACTTTCTACAACTTTCTCCCATCTCCTGACTGCATCTCTGGAGCTCAGCCACAGTGATCTTTGGGTTCTTCTTTACCTCTCTCTCACCAAGGCTCTTCTCCCCCGATAGCTCAGTTTGGCTGGACGGCCAGCTCTAGGAAGGGTTCTGGTCGCCCCAAACGTCTTCCATTTGAGGATTATGGAGGCCACTGTGCTCTTAGGAACCTTAAGTGCAGCAGAAATCTTTTTGTAACCTTTGCCAGATCTGTGCCTTGCCACAATTCTGTCTCTGAGCTCTTCAGGCAGTTCATTTGACCTCATGATTCTTATTTGCTCTGACATGCATTGTGATCTGGAAGGTCTTATATAGACAGGTGTGTGGCTTTCCTAATCAAGTCCAATCAGTATAATCAAACACAGCTGGACTCAAATGAAGGTGTAGAACCATCTCAAGGATGATCAGAAGAAATGGAAAGCACCTGAGTTAAATATGAGTGTCACAGCAAAGGGTCTGAATACTTAGGACCATGTGATATTTCAGTTTTTCTTTTTTAATAAATCTGCAACAATGTCAACAATTCTGTGTTTTTCTGTCAGTATGGGGTGCTATGTGTACATTCATGAGGAAGAAGAATGAACTTAAATGATTTTAGCAAATGGCTGCAATATAACAAAGAGTGAAAAATTTAAGGGGGTCTGAATACTTTCCGTACCCACTGTATATATATAATGTGTGTGTATATACAGTATATATACTTTAACTTATTTATAGTCATTTATTATATTATAATTTTTGATTTTGTGTTTCAAACTTTATCATATGATATCATAGATGTTATAAAGAAGAACGCACAGTAAAAAAAAAAAATCATATGTAAATAATTGGTTTGGGCTGCTCATTGTTTAAGAATTACTAGCAAAATAATTGTACCGCTTTCAGCACCTAAAATCGGAAAGAATCATACCGCCAGGCAGGTTAAAGAAGAACTACACTCACCGGCCACTTTATTAGGTACACCTTGCTAGTACCGGGTTGGAACCCCTTTTGCCTTCAGAACTGTGTTAATTCTGGCATAGATTCAACAAGGTGTTGGAAGGATTCCTCAAAGATTTAGCTCCATAGTGACATGATAGCATCACACAGTTGCTGCAGATTTGTCGGCTGCTCATCCATGATGCCAATCTCCCGTTCTACCACATTCCAAAGGTGCTCTATTGGATTGAGATCTGGTGAGTGTGGAGAACATTGGAGTACAGTGACCTCATTGTCATGTTCAAGTGAGATGATTTGAGATTTGTGACATGGTACTTTATCCTGCTGGAAGGAGCCATCAGAAGATGAGTACACTGAGCCATCAGAAGATGGGTACAATGTAGTCATAAAGGGATGGACATGGTCAGCAACAATACTCAGGTAGACTGTGGTGTTTAAACAAAGTTTTTTGGTACTAAGGGGCCCAAAGTGTGCCAGGACAATATCCCCCACACCATTACACCACCACCAGTTTGTATAGCTGAAATTGCATTGCATTGGAACTGAAATGGTGGAGGACCCTTTATTTGGTCCGCACCTCAATTGGATTGCATGGTGTTCAGACCCATGCAATCCGATCCCTGGCCAATTTCACAGTTCGCACTGCATTCTACAAACTGATTTGGGGTGTCATTAAGATTACATTGACACCCGCAGTGGTTAGCAGAGAGCAGTGTGAAGTGCCTGCGAGTCAGATGTGATGCAGGAACCCACACAGAAATTGTGGTGGTTCCCGCATCACATCAGTGTGAACCCAGCCTGAATGTACTCACAAGGATTACATATAGAGGTGTCAAACACAAGGCCGTGGCCCTCGCACCTCTCCTGCAGCTACAGGAGAGTTCTAGCCCGCCTTTGATCCTCCTCTAGACCCTGCACTTTCTTCTTCCCAGCAACGCCCCAGCTTCTTCCCAGCAGCAGCACAAGGTAAGGGAGGGTGGGAAACTCTTAAATTCTGATGGTGGGGGCTGGGGGGGCTCTTGACATCTGATGTAAGAGGGGTGGGGTGCTCTGGACATCTAATCTTACAGATTCAACCAGCCCTTTGGGGGCAATCATAATGCTGATGCGGCCCAAGAAGAAACCGAGTTTGACACCCCTGCACTAGAGAAAAAAAATAAATGTGATGGTAGCCATTAAACATTCAGTCTCTTTCTTTGTGTACCGGAGACTTCAAAGAAGATCTCAACGTGTCTCCTTCTATTCTTTGGCGCAATAGCACATACTTCTTATCCTTGAAACGAACTCGAGATCAACTGGAACCGTTCTTGCAAGAATTTTCTAACCAGTGTGGACACTATTGTTTTCAATGTCTGGTGTGCTCATAAAGCGTACAGTAGAGGCACGTTGCTACAGTTAGCGGCAAGAGAGAGGAGGAGGATGCAAGGTGTCGACTCATTGCTGTCACAAATTAAATCCTTAGAGGTACAGTACAATCTAAAACTTCACCCACTTCTACCCTTACTGAAAATAATTTGCGGTGTAGGCAACAACTCCTGCTACTTCTGTTGAATGAACAGGAGAAAGCATTAAAGACTGCAAAAGCGACATGTTATGCCCAAGGTAACAGAGCAAGCAAACTCTTGGCCAGCATGCTGAGGACAAGGCAACCAAAGTCCTGGCCTCCCTTTGTAGTGGATCCGGTAAGGAATTCACAGGTCTCCCATCCAACTGATATTGCTAATGCTTTCCAGAAGTACTACTCCACATTATACAAATTAAAGGATTATCCTACCACTGCCCAGCCTACGGATGCTGCTATCTCTGCATTTCTAGATACATACAACTTCCCATAGTAGACCCCACCGTGTAAGCCAAACTCAATGCACCTATTACCTCTTCTGAAATCCTTTAATTTTTTTTCTTGAGTTGAGCCCAAATCTATGTTTGATTTAAACAGACAGTTCATGAATACTGTATGGTGTTTTGGTGTACATGGCATGCTTTCCTTGTTGTTTCTCCTTTCTTTTCCTTCTCTTCTGTTTCAGTCTTTGTTTTCCATAGTAATGGGGAATGTCTGTTCTTGGATGTTTTTCTCTTTTGAAAGCCCCTCTGTCCAGTTGAGAGAGATTATGAGTGGGCTTGGTTCTTAATACACTATATTGTCACAAGTATTGTGACACCTGCCTATACACGCACATGAACTTTCATGGCATCCCAGCCTTAGTCCGTAGGAGTCAATATTGAGTTGGCCCATCCTTTGCAGCTATAACAGCTTCAACCCTTTTGGGAAGGCTGCCCATAAGGTTTAGGAGTGTCTATGGGAATGTTTGACCATTCTTTCAGAAGCACATTTGTGAGGTCAGGCACTGATGGTGGAAAGAAGGCCTGGCTCACAGTCTGCGCTCTTATTCATCCCAAAGGTGTTCTATCGAATTGAGGTGCACAAAGCAAGGTCCATAAAGACATGGATGAGCGAGTTTGGGGTGGAGGAACTTGACTGGCCTGGACAGAGTCCTGACCTCAACCTGATAGCACACCTTTGGGATGAATTAGTCCAGAGACTGTGAGCCAGGCCTTCTCGTCCATCATAAGTGCCTGACCACACAAATGCGCTTCTGGAAGAATGGTCAAACGTTCCCATAGACACACTCCTAAACCTTGTGGACAGCCTTCCCAGAAGAGTTGAAGCTGTTATAGCTGCAAAGGGTGGGCCAACTCAATATCGAACCCTATGGACTAAGACTGGGATGCTAATAAAGTTCATCTGCATGTAAATACTTTTTTACAATATAGTATATATTGTATTATGTATGCCTTATTTTCCTTACCTGAGAGCGGTGTGCTCATTACCACATTGTCAAATGCGATGTCCAGTTGTGTCTGGTGTATTTTATTTTCTTTCTTTGTAAAAATTCAATAACAATGATTGGGTCATAAAGATATGAGTGCCTATGAATCCCTGGCCATAGAGATGAGGCATCCATTTTCTTTTTGAAGTCTTTGCAATACGATGGACTTTATTTGCCTTCATGTTGCTGCACTTTGTTCTTAAAAATGGACAATACAGTTGACTGTTGTTACTGCCCTTGTATTCATTCTCAGGCCTTTGGGCCCATGTATCTGCACTATTTTTTTATTCAAATAAAGTACTTGTGGAATATATATAAAGAAATGAGTGACCAGCAACTGTTCAGTATGAAGAAGTGAGTCAAAGGTTTTATGAAGAAAAGCTTTGTAATGGTTTTTCCTGAATGTTAGAGTAAAGTAATGTATGTAGGAGATTGTTGACCCGGATCCATAATCCGTTTACCTTTGGACACCAGATATGTGGCATAGTGCCCTCCTGGAGGCATGCTCGGTAACACGTAGAGGGATGATTTGGTATAAAGTAGGCCAGAGAGGCTGGTATAAAATAAGGCATAAGATTTTGTGTTTGGATTCCAAGCAGAAACAAGGTGCAGTCATTGAGTTCTTGATGAAGGAGGGATGCAGGCTGTCTGACATCCACAGAAGGCTACAGACAGGGCCGGACTGGGAATAAAATTCAGCCCTGGAAATATTTTCATACCAGCCCCATAGCATTATTATACCAGCTCAACAGCATGTCATTATATTCTTGTTCATAAAAAGGAAAACCATGCATTTTTAAGCACATCTGAAGAGTATATTATAGATAAGACAGATATGAAAGCATATAGGGCTTTAAATATATTAACTCTGGTTCAAAGTGGAAAAAGTGCCATACATGGTACAGGAGGTGGTCATAGGCTGTGTGGACATGGCACAGGAGATTTAAGAGGCTGCGAGCATTGTACAGGAGGATATGTCAGAGGCTGGGGGCATAGTACAGGAGATGCAGGGGCTGCGGGCATGGTACAGAGATGTCAGAGGTTGCAAGCATGGTACAGGAGATGCAGGGGCTGTGGGCATGGTACAGGAGATGCAGAGGCTCTGGACATGGTACAGGAGATGCAGGGGCTGCGGGCATGCAGAGGCTTCGACATGGTACAGGACATGCAGAGGCTGCGGCATGGTACGGGAGATGCAGAGGCAGCAGACAAGGTACAGGAGATGCAGAGGCAGCAGACAAGGTACAGGAGATGCAGAGGCTGCGGGCATGGTACAGGAGATGCAGAGGCTGCGGGCATGGTACAGGAGATGCAGGGGCTGCGGGCATAGTGCAGGAGATGCAGGGGCTGCGTGCATGGTGCAGGAGATGCAGGGGCTGCGGGCATGGTGCAGGAGATGTGGGGCTGCGGGCATGGTGCAGGAGATGCAGAGGCTGTGGGCATGGAGCAGGAGATGCAGAGGCTGTGGGCATGGAGCAGGAGATGCAGAGGCTGAGGGCATGGAGCAGGAGATGCAGAGGCTGAGGGCATGGTGCAGGAGATGCAGAGGCTGAGGGCATGGTGCAGGAGATGCAGGGGCTCTGGGCATGGTACAGGAGATGCAGGGGCTCTGGGCATGGTACAGGAGATGCAGGGGCTCTGGGCATGGTACAGGAGATGCAGGGGCTGCAGGCATGGTACAGGAGATGCAGGGGCTGCGGACATGGTACAGAGGATGCAGACATGGTACAGGAGAAGGAAGGCCGGCTGTGTTTACAACAGCTGACCGTTCTACTCTCTCAGCGGGGAACAATCGCGGGTGTCAAGATGGCAACCGGAGCCGCTTGCCCTGTGCATCGGCTTTCCCGCTGACGAGCGCTCGCCCTCTAGCTACCTGGGCGACATATAGCTACGGCGGTTTGCCCAGGAACGGCTGCCTGCCACAGTATAACTGCAGCAAGCGGACGTAAATTGGTTAAAGACCTCCAACATTGAGTTCAGTGAAGGCAATAAAGACCCCTCCCCCCAGCATTGATGTCAGTGGATGCAATAAAGACCCCCCAGCATTGATGTCAGTGGATGCAATAAAGACCCCCCAGCATTGATGTCAGTGGACTAATTAATACCTGCAGCATGGATGACAGTGGATGCATTAAAACCCCCCATTATTGATGTCAGTGAACGCAGTAAAGACCCCCAGGTTTGATGTCAGTGGATGCAGTAAAGACCCCAAGCATTGATGTCAGTGGACATAATAAAGACCCCCCATTATTGATGTCAGTGGACACAGTAAAGACCCCCAGCATTGATGTCAGTGGACATAATAAAGACCCCCCATCATTGATGTCAGTGGACGCATTAAAGACCCCCAGCATTAATGTCAGAGCACGCATTAAAACCCCCAGCATTGAGGTCAGTGCACGCATTAAAATGCCCAGGAATGATGTCAGTGGATGCATTAAAACCCCCAGCAATGATGTCAGTGGATGCATTAAAACCCCCAGCAATGATGTCAGTGGATGCATTAAAACTCTCCAGCATTGATGTCTATTGATGCATTAACCACTTCTGGACCGGAAGGATTTGCCCCCTTAATAACCAGGCCATATTTTGTGATTCGGCACTGCGTTAATTTAACGAAGAATTGCGCAGTCCTGCAACGCTGTACATGAATAAAAATGATGTCCTTTATTTCCCACAAATAGAGCTTTCTTTTGGTGGTATTTGATCACCTGTGCGATTTTTATTTTTTGATGTCAGTGGACACATTAAAACCTGCAGCATGGATGAAAGTGGATGCATTAAAACCCCCCATTATTGATGTCAGTGGACGCATTAAAAAACTCCCCCCAGCATTGATGTCAGTGGACATAATAAAGACCCCCCAGCATTAATGTCAGTGGACGCCATAAAGACCCCCTAGTATTAGTGTCAGTCTACGCAAAAAAGACTCCCAGCATTGATGTCAGTGAATGCAAAAAAGACCCCCCCCCCAGCATTGAAGTGAGTGGACGCATTAAAGACCCCCAAGCATTGGTGTCAGAGGCTGCATTATCAACCCCTAGCACAGGTGCCAGTATTATTAAACCCCTCCCCCACATTAATTAACCCCAGCAATTATGTCAGTGGATGCATTAACCCCCTCCCCCCCCCAGGATTGATGTCAGGGAAGGCATTAAAATTTCCCAGCATTGACGTCTGTTGATGCATTAAACATCCCCCCCCAGCATTGATGTCAGTGGACCCATTAAAGACCCCGAGCATTGGTGTCAGTCGACGTAAAAAAGAACCCCCAGCACTGATGTCAGTGCACGCATTAAAACTCCCAGCGCCGATGTCAGTGGACGCATTAAAACCCCCCAGCATTGCTGTCAGCGGACACAAAAAAGACCCCTAGCATTAATGTCAGTGGATGCATTAAACCCCCCAGTATTGATGTCATTGGACGCATTAAACCCCCCAGTATTGATGTCATTGGACGCATTAAACCCCCAGTATTGATGTCATTGGACGCATTAAACCCCCAGTATTGATG
>NW_028119597.1:0-53186 GCF_965119305.1 Pelophylax lessonae | reverse complement strand
TTTGGATTGACGAGCAAACTGGCCTTGACCCCGAAGGTGCTAAATGGACAGGTGTCTGGGCGTGTTTAGACCATAGGCTATAGGAAGGAGGAAGTAGGCCTCAGGCATAGCTAGGTGTGAAAGTCTGAGGATTAGTGGCTTTGGGCAAACAGCAGGGAGCCAGACGGGAGGCAGCAGATCTCTGCGAGCGATTGACGTCGCCCTGGACGCCGCTCGCTCGGAAAAGACGATAATTGGGTTATCGCTTCTCGGCCTTTTGGCTAAGATCAAGTGTAGTATCTGTTCTTATCAGTTTAATATCTGATACGTCCCCTATCTGGGGACCATATATTAAATGGATTTTTAGAACAGGGAGATGGAAGAAGAGCTTGCTCTGTCCACTCCACGCATCGACCTGGTATTGCAGTACCTCCAGGACCGGTGCACCCCTTTCTTATGCAGTTGTCAAAAAACAGATTCAAATGAAAAACTTGACAAGAATGTTTTTCTGTCTTTTGCTTGCAATGTTGTTTGCTTGTGTTCTTTCTCGTTGAGTTGTTCGCAGTCCTTTTTTTTTATTTGTTTTGCAATAAACTGGTATTTAACCCCTGTGTGTTTGTGTTTTTCTTGATTTGTGTCAGTTTCTTGGTTTGTGTTTCCATGCTTCCATCCTTTTCAGCACAATGCATATGCTGCTGCAATGGCAGCTTTTCAGCAGACTGACAATATCTATTCTTTTAATTTGTATTTCTTTTGTCATGTCATTTTTTTTATTTTTCTTTTCGCAAAGTTTATTTCAGTCCACCACCCTTTTCCTACAAACCTATAGATAGCAAGGGCCAGAATTTCGACAAGACAGCCAGCTAATACACGCAGAGTGTGTAAAGGCCCGATATGAAGCCTACGTACAAGTCGAAGCTAGGATGATGCAGAGTCCTGTTGAACGGCTTGACTTTTCTCTACTTCCCTCTCTGTAGTCAATGAGTCGGCTAGTACTCCGACAGTCGAGGGATTTTCTGGCCTGTGTCTCCCTCTAGTGGGTTCCTTTGTCCACGTGAACAGGAGGCGGCTCTATGCAAATCCTAGCCCTCGTTAGGCACACCGAGGAGCACCCGATGGATACATGTGTTTGTAATCTGTATTTGGCCTTGCTTGCTTAAAGTTTGGATTGACGAGCAAACTGGCCTTGACCCCGAAGGTGCTAAATGGACAGGTGTCTGGGCGTGTTTAGACCATAGGCTATAGGAAGGAGGAAGTAGGCCTCAGGCATAGCTAGGTGTGAAAGTCTGAGGATTAGTGGCTTTGGGCAAACAGCAGGGAGCCAGACGGGAGGCAGCAGATCTCTGCGAGCGATTGACGTCGCCCTGGACGCCGCTCGCTCGGAAAAGACGATAATTGGGTTATCGCTTCTCGGCCTTTTGGCTAAGATCAAGTGTAGTATCTGTTCTTATCAGTTTAATATCTGATACGTCCCCTATCTGGGGACCATATATTAAATGGATTTTTAGAACAGGGAGATGGAAGAAGAGCTTGCTCTGTCCACTCCACGCATCGACCTGGTATTGCAGTACCTCCAGGACCGGTGCACCCCTTTCTTATGCAGTTGTCAAAAAACAGATTCAAATGAAAAACTTGACAAGAATGGTTTTTCTGTCTTTTGCTTGCAATGTTGTTTGCTTGTGTTCTTTCTCGTTGAGTTGTTCGCAGTCCTTTTTTTTTATTTGTTTTGCAATAAACTGGTATTTAACCCCTGTGTGTTTGTGTTTTTCTTGATTTGTGTCAGTTTCTTGGTTTGTGTTTCCATGCTTCCATCCTTTTCAGCACAATGCATATGCTGCTGCAATGGCAGCTTTTCAGCAGACTGACAATATCTATTCTTTTAATTTGTATTTCTTTTGTCATGTCATTTTTTTTATTTTTCTTTTCGCAAAGTTTATTTCAGTCCACCACCCTTTTCCTACAAACCTATAGATAGCAAGGGCCAGAATTTCGACAAGACAGCCAGCTAATACACGCAGAGTGTGTAAAGGCCCGATATGAAGCCTACGTACAAGTCGAAGCTAGGATGATGCAGAGTCCTGTTGAACGGCTTGACTTTTCTCTACTTCCCTCTCTGTAGTCAATGAGTCGGCTAGTACTCCGACAGTCGAGGGATTTTCTGGCCTGTGTCTCCCTCTAGTGGGTTCCTTTGTCCACGTGAACAGGAGGCGGCTCTATGCAAATCCTAGCCCTCGTTAGGCACACCGAGGAGCACCCGATGGATACATGTGTTTGTAATCTGTATTTGGCCTTGCTTGCTTAAAGTTTGGATTGACGAGCAAACTGGCCTTGACCCCGAAGGTGCTAAATGGACAGGTGTCTGGGCGTGTTTAGACCATAGGCTATAGGAAGGAGGAAGTAGGCCTCAGGCATAGCTAGGTGTGAAAGTCTGAGGATTAGTGGCTTTGGGCAAACAGCAGGGAGCCAGACGGGAGGCAGCAGATCTCTGCGAGCGATTGACGTCGCCCTGGACGCCGCTCGCTCGGAAAAGACGATAATTGGGTTATCGCTTCTCGGCCTTTTGGCTAAGATCAAGTGTAGTATCTGTTCTTATCAGTTTAATATCTGATACGTCCCCTATCTGGGGACCATATATTAAATGGATTTTTAGAACAGGGAGATGGAAGAAGAGCTTGCTCTGTCCACTCCACGCATCGACCTGGTATTGCAGTACCTCCAGGACCGGTGCACCCCTTTCTTATGCAGTTGTCAAAAAACAGATTCAAATGAAAAACTTGACAAGAATGTTTTTCTGTCTTTTGCTTGCAATGTTGTTTGCTTGTGTTCTTTCTCGTTGAGTTGTTCGCAGTCCTTTTTTTTTATTTGTTTTGCAATAAACTGGTATTTAACCCCTGTGTGTTTGTGTTTTTCTTGATTTGTGTCAGTTTCTTGGTTTGTGTTTCCATGCTTCCATCCTTTTCAGCACAATGCATATGCTGCTGCAATGGCAGCTTTTCAGCAGACTGACAATATCTATTCTTTTAATTTGTATTTCTTTTGTCATGTCATTTTTTTTATTTTTCTTTTCGCAAAGTTTATTTCAGTCCACCACCCTTTTCCTACAAACCTATAGATAGCAAGGGCCAGAATTTCGACAAGACAGCCAGCTAATACACGCAGAGTGTGTAAAGGCCCGATATGAAGCCTACGTACAAGTCGAAGCTAGGATGATGCAGAGTCCTGTTGAACGGCTTGACTTTTCTCTACTTCCCTCTCTGTAGTCAATGAGTCGGCTAGTACTCCGACAGTCGAGGGATTTTCTGGCCTGTGTCTCCCTCTAGTGGGTTCCTTTGTCCACGTGAACAGGAGGCGGCTCTATGCAAATCCTAGCCCTCGTTAGGCACACCGAGGAGCACCCGATGGATACATGTGTTTGTAATCTGTATTTGGCCTTGCTTGCTTAAAGTTTGGATTGACGAGCAAACTGGCCTTGACCCCGAAGGTGCTAAATGGACAGGTGTCTGGGCGTGTTTAGACCATAGGCTATAGGAAGGAGGAAGTAGGCCTCAGGCATAGCTAGGTGTGAAAGTCTGAGGATTAGTGGCTTTGGGCAAACAGCAGGGAGCCAGACGGGAGGCAGCAGATCTCTGCGAGCGATTGACGTCGCCCTGGACGCCGCTCGCTCGGAAAAGACGATAATTGGGTTATCGCTTCTCGGCCTTTTGGCTAAGATCAAGTGTAGTATCTGTTCTTATCAGTTTAATATCTGATACGTCCCCTATCTGGGGACCATATATTAAATGGATTTTTAGAACAGGGAGATGGAAGAAGAGCTTGCTCTGTCCACTCCACGCATCGACCTGGTATTGCAGTACCTCCAGGACCGGTGCACCCCTTTCTTATGCAGTTGTCAAAAAACAGATTCAAATGAAAAACTTGACAAGAATGTTTTTCTGTCTTTTGCTTGCAATGTTGTTTGCTTGTGTTCTTTCTCGTTGAGTTGTTCGCAGTCCTTTTTTTTTATTTGTTTTGCAATAAACTGGTATTTAACCCCTGTGTGTTTGTGTTTTTCTTGATTTGTGTCAGTTTCTTGGTTTGTGTTTCCATGCTTCCATCCTTTTCAGCACAATGCATATGCTGCTGCAATGGCAGCTTTTCAGCAGACTGACAATATCTATTCTTTTAATTTGTATTTCTTTTGTCATGTCATTTTTTTTATTTTTCTTTTCGCAAAGTTTATTTCAGTCCACCACCCTTTTCCTACAAACCTATAGATAGCAAGGGCCAGAATTTCGACAAGACAGCCAGCTAATACACGCAGAGTGTGTAAAGGCCCGATATGAAGCCTACGTACAAGTCGAAGCTAGGATGATGCAGAGTCCTGTTGAACGGCTTGACTTTTCTCTACTTCCCTCTCTGTAGTCAATGAGTCGGCTAGTACTCCGACAGTCGAGGGATTTTCTGGCCTGTGTCTCCCTCTAGTGGGTTCCTTTGTCCACGTGAACAGGAGGCGGCTCTATGCAAATCCTAGCCCTCGTTAGGCACACCGAGGAGCACCCGATGGATACATGTGTTTGTAATCTGTATTTGGCCTTGCTTGCTTAAAGTTTGGATTGACGAGCAAACTGGCCTTGACCCCGAAGGTGCTAAATGGACAGGTGTCTGGGCGTGTTTAGACCATAGGCTATAGGAAGGAGGAAGTAGGCCTCAGGCATAGCTAGGTGTGAAAGTCTGAGGATTAGTGGCTTTGGGCAAACAGCAGGGAGCCAGACGGGAGGCAGCAGATCTCTGCGAGCGATTGACGTCGCCCTGGACGCCGCTCGCTCGGAAAAGACGATAATTGGGTTATCGCTTCTCGGCCTTTTGGCTAAGATCAAGTGTAGTATCTGTTCTTATCAGTTTAATATCTGATACGTCCCCTATCTGGGGACCATATATTAAATGGATTTTTAGAACAGGGAGATGGAAGAAGAGCTTGCTCTGTCCACTCCACGCATCGACCTGGTATTGCAGTACCTCCAGGACCGGTGCACCCCTTTCTTATGCAGTTGTCAAAAAACAGATTCAAATGAAAAACTTGACAAGAATGTTTTTCTGTCTTTTGCTTGCAATGTTGTTTGCTTGTGTTCTTTCTCGTTGAGTTGTTCGCAGTCCTTTTTTTTTATTTGTTTTGCAATAAACTGGTATTTAACCCCTGTGTGTTTGTGTTTTTCTTGATTTGTGTCAGTTTCTTGGTTTGTGTTTCCATGCTTCCATCCTTTTCAGCACAATGCATATGCTGCTGCAATGGCAGCTTTTCAGCAGACTGACAATATCTATTCTTTTAATTTGTATTTCTTTTGTCATGTCATTTTTTTTATTTTTCTTTTCGCAAAGTTTATTTCAGTCCACCACCCTTTTCCTACAAACCTATAGATAGCAAGGGCCAGAATTTCGACAAGACAGCCAGCTAATACACGCAGAGTGTGTAAAGGCCCGATATGAAGCCTACGTACAAGTCGAAGCTAGGATGATGCAGAGTCCTGTTGAACGGCTTGACTTTTCTCTACTTCCCTCTCTGTAGTCAATGAGTCGGCTAGTACTCCGACAGTCGAGGGATTTTCTGGCCTGTGTCTCCCTCTAGTGGGTTCCTTTGTCCACGTGAACAGGAGGCGGCTCTATGCAAATCCTAGCCCTCGTTAGGCACACCGAGGAGCACCCGATGGATACATGTGTTTGTAATCTGTATTTGGCCTTGCTTGCTTAAAGTTTGGATTGACGAGCAAACTGGCCTTGACCCCGAAGGTGCTAAATGGACAGGTGTCTGGGCGTGTTTAGACCATAGGCTATAGGAAGGAGGAAGTAGGCCTCAGGCATAGCTAGGTGTGAAAGTCTGAGGATTAGTGGCTTTGGGCAAACAGCAGGGAGCCAGACGGGAGGCAGCAGATCTCTGCGAGCGATTGACGTCGCCCTGGACGCCGCTCGCTCGGAAAAGACGATAATTGGGTTATCGCTTCTCGGCCTTTTGGCTAAGATCAAGTGTAGTATCTGTTCTTATCAGTTTAATATCTGATACGTCCCCTATCTGGGGACCATATATTAAATGGATTTTTAGAACAGGGAGATGGAAGAAGAGCTTGCTCTGTCCACTCCACGCATCGACCTGGTATTGCAGTACCTCCAGGACCGGTGCACCCCTTTCTTATGCAGTTGTCAAAAAACAGATTCAAATGAAAAACTTGACAAGAATGTTTTTCTGTCTTTTGCTTGCAATGTTGTTTGCTTGTGTTCTTTCTCGTTGAGTTGTTCGCAGTCCTTTTTTTTTATTTGTTTTGCAATAAACTGGTATTTAACCCCTGTGTGTTTGTGTTTTTCTTGATTTGTGTCAGTTTCTTGGTTTGTGTTTCCATGCTTCCATCCTTTTCAGCACAATGCATATGCTGCTGCAATGGCAGCTTTTCAGCAGACTGACAATATCTATTCTTTTAATTTGTATTTCTTTTGTCATGTCATTTTTTTTATTTTTCTTTTCGCAAAGTTTATTTCAGTCCACCACCCTTTTCCTACAAACCTATAGATAGCAAGGGCCAGAATTTCGACAAGACAGCCAGCTAATACACGCAGAGTGTGTAAAGGCCCGATATGAAGCCTACGTACAAGTCGAAGCTAGGATGATGCAGAGTCCTGTTGAACGGCTTGACTTTTCTCTACTTCCCTCTCTGTAGTCAATGAGTCGGCTAGTACTCCGACAGTCGAGGGATTTTCTGGCCTGTGTCTCCCTCTAGTGGGTTCCTTTGTCCACGTGAACAGGAGGCGGCTCTATGCAAATCCTAGCCCTCGTTAGGCACACCGAGGAGCACCCGATGGATACATGTGTTTGTAATCTGTATTTGGCCTTGCTTGCTTAAAGTTTGGATTGACGAGCAAACTGGCCTTGACCCCGAAGGTGCTAAATGGACAGGTGTCTGGGCGTGTTTAGACCATAGGCTATAGGAAGGAGGAAGTAGGCCTCAGGCATAGCTAGGTGTGAAAGTCTGAGGATTAGTGGCTTTGGGCAAACAGCAGGGAGCCAGACGGGAGGCAGCAGATCTCTGCGAGCGATTGACGTCGCCCTGGACGCCGCTCGCTCGGAAAAGACGATAATTGGGTTATCGCTTCTCGGCCTTTTGGCTAAGATCAAGTGTAGTATCTGTTCTTATCAGTTTAATATCTGATACGTCCCCTATCTGGGGACCATATATTAAATGGATTTTTAGAACAGGGAGATGGAAGAAGAGCTTGCTCTGTCCACTCCACGCATCGACCTGGTATTGCAGTACCTCCAGGACCGGTGCACCCCTTTCTTATGCAGTTGTCAAAAAACAGATTCAAATGAAAAACTTGACAAGAATGTTTTTCTGTCTTTTGCTTGCAATGTTGTTTGCTTGTGTTCTTTCTCGTTGAGTTGTTCGCAGTCCTTTTTTTTTATTTGTTTTGCAATAAACTGGTATTTAACCCCTGTGTGTTTGTGTTTTTCTTGATTTGTGTCAGTTTCTTGGTTTGTGTTTCCATGCTTCCATCCTTTTCAGCACAATGCATATGCTGCTGCAATGGCAGCTTTTCAGCAGACTGACAATATCTATTCTTTTAATTTGTATTTCTTTTGTCATGTCATTTTTTTTATTTTTCTTTTCGCAAAGTTTATTTCAGTCCACCACCCTTTTCCTACAAACCTATAGATAGCAAGGGCCAGAATTTCGACAAGACAGCCAGCTAATACACGCAGAGTGTGTAAAGGCCCGATATGAAGCCTACGTACAAGTCGAAGCTAGGATGATGCAGAGTCCTGTTGAACGGCTTGACTTTTCTCTACTTCCCTCTCTGTAGTCAATGAGTCGGCTAGTACTCCGACAGTCGAGGGATTTTCTGGCCTGTGTCTCCCTCTAGTGGGTTCCTTTGTCCACGTGAACAGGAGGCGGCTCTATGCAAATCCTAGCCCTCGTTAGGCACACCGAGGAGCACCCGATGGATACATGTGTTTGTAATCTGTATTTGGCCTTGCTTGCTTAAAGTTTGGATTGACGAGCAAACTGGCCTTGACCCCGAAGGTGCTAAATGGACAGGTGTCTGGGCGTGTTTAGACCATAGGCTATAGGAAGGAGGAAGTAGGCCTCAGGCATAGCTAGGTGTGAAAGTCTGAGGATTAGTGGCTTTGGGCAAACAGCAGGGAGCCAGACGGGAGGCAGCAGATCTCTGCGAGCGATTGACGTCGCCCTGGACGCCGCTCGCTCGGAAAAGACGATAATTGGGTTATCGCTTCTCGGCCTTTTGGCTAAGATCAAGTGTAGTATCTGTTCTTATCAGTTTAATATCTGATACGTCCCCTATCTGGGGACCATATATTAAATGGATTTTTAGAACAGGGAGATGGAAGAAGAGCTTGCTCTGTCCACTCCACGCATCGACCTGGTATTGCAGTACCTCCAGGACCGGTGCACCCCTTTCTTATGCAGTTGTCAAAAAACAGATTCAAATGAAAAACTTGACAAGAATGTTTTTCTGTCTTTTGCTTGCAATGTTGTTTGCTTGTGTTCTTTCTCGTTGAGTTGTTCGCAGTCCTTTTTTTTTATTTGTTTTGCAATAAACTGGTATTTAACCCCTGTGTGTTTGTGTTTTTCTTGATTTGTGTCAGTTTCTTGGTTTGTGTTTCCATGCTTCCATCCTTTTCAGCACAATGCATATGCTGCTGCAATGGCAGCTTTTCAGCAGACTGACAATATCTATTCTTTTAATTTGTATTTCTTTTGTCATGTCATTTTTTTTATTTTTCTTTTCGCAAAGTTTATTTCAGTCCACCACCCTTTTCCTACAAACCTATAGATAGCAAGGGCCAGAATTTCGACAAGACAGCCAGCTAATACACGCAGAGTGTGTAAAGGCCCGATATGAAGCCTACGTACAAGTCGAAGCTAGGATGATGCAGAGTCCTGTTGAACGGCTTGACTTTTCTCTACTTCCCTCTCTGTAGTCAATGAGTCGGCTAGTACTCCGACAGTCGAGGGATTTTCTGGCCTGTGTCTCCCTCTAGTGGGTTCCTTTGTCCACGTGAACAGGAGGCGGCTCTATGCAAATCCTAGCCCTCGTTAGGCACACCGAGGAGCACCCGATGGATACATGTGTTTGTAATCTGTATTTGGCCTTGCTTGCTTAAAGTTTGGATTGACGAGCAAACTGGCCTTGACCCCGAAGGTGCTAAATGGACAGGTGTCTGGGCGTGTTTAGACCATAGGCTATAGGAAGGAGGAAGTAGGCCTCAGGCATAGCTAGGTGTGAAAGTCTGAGGATTAGTGGCTTTGGGCAAACAGCAGGGAGCCAGACGGGAGGCAGCAGATCTCTGCGAGCGATTGACGTCGCCCTGGACGCCGCTCGCTCGGAAAAGACGATAATTGGGTTATCGCTTCTCGGCCTTTTGGCTAAGATCAAGTGTAGTATCTGTTCTTATCAGTTTAATATCTGATACGTCCCCTATCTGGGGACCATATATTAAATGGATTTTTAGAACAGGGAGATGGAAGAAGAGCTTGCTCTGTCCACTCCACGCATCGACCTGGTATTGCAGTACCTCCAGGACCGGTGCACCCCTTTCTTATGCAGTTGTCAAAAAACAGATTCAAATGAAAAACTTGACAAGAATGTTTTTCTGTCTTTTGCTTGCAATGTTGTTTGCTTGTGTTCTTTCTCGTTGAGTTGTTCGCAGTCCTTTTTTTTTATTTGTTTTGCAATAAACTGGTATTTAACCCCTGTGTGTTTGTGTTTTTCTTGATTTGTGTCAGTTTCTTGGTTTGTGTTTCCATGCTTCCATCCTTTTCAGCACAATGCATATGCTGCTGCAATGGCAGCTTTTCAGCAGACTGACAATATCTATTCTTTTAATTTGTATTTCTTTTGTCATGTCATTTTTTTTATTTTTCTTTTCGCAAAGTTTATTTCAGTCCACCACCCTTTTCCTACAAACCTATAGATAGCAAGGGCCAGAATTTCGACAAGACAGCCAGCTAATACACGCAGAGTGTGTAAAGGCCCGATATGAAGCCTACGTACAAGTCGAAGCTAGGATGATGCAGAGTCCTGTTGAACGGCTTGACTTTTCTCTACTTCCCTCTCTGTAGTCAATGAGTCGGCTAGTACTCCGACAGTCGAGGGATTTTCTGGCCTGTGTCTCCCTCTAGTGGGTTCCTTTGTCCACGTGAACAGGAGGCGGCTCTATGCAAATCCTAGCCCTCGTTAGGCACACCGAGGAGCACCCGATGGATACATGTGTTTGTAATCTGTATTTGGCCTTGCTTGCTTAAAGTTTGGATTGACGAGCAAACTGGCCTTGACCCCGAAGGTGCTAAATGGACAGGTGTCTGGGCGTGTTTAGACCATAGGCTATAGGAAGGAGGAAGTAGGCCTCAGGCATAGCTAGGTGTGAAAGTCTGAGGATTAGTGGCTTTGGGCAAACAGCAGGGAGCCAGACGGGAGGCAGCAGATCTCTGCGAGCGATTGACGTCGCCCTGGACGCCGCTCGCTCGGAAAAGACGATAATTGGGTTATCGCTTCTCGGCCTTTTGGCTAAGATCAAGTGTAGTATCTGTTCTTATCAGTTTAATATCTGATACGTCCCCTATCTGGGGACCATATATTAAATGGATTTTTAGAACAGGGAGATGGAAGAAGAGCTTGCTCTGTCCACTCCACGCATCGACCTGGTATTGCAGTACCTCCAGGACCGGTGCACCCCTTTCTTATGCAGTTGTCAAAAAACAGATTCAAATGAAAAACTTGACAAGAATGTTTTTCTGTCTTTTGCTTGCAATGTTGTTTGCTTGTGTTCTTTCTCGTTGAGTTGTTCGCAGTCCTTTTTTTTTATTTGTTTTGCAATAAACTGGTATTTAACCCCTGTGTGTTTGTGTTTTTCTTGATTTGTGTCAGTTTCTTGGTTTGTGTTTCCATGCTTCCATCCTTTTCAGCACAATGCATATGCTGCTGCAATGGCAGCTTTTCAGCAGACTGACAATATCTATTCTTTTAATTTGTATTTCTTTTGTCATGTCATTTTTTTTATTTTTCTTTTCGCAAAGTTTATTTCAGTCCACCACCCTTTTCCTACAAACCTATAGATAGCAAGGGCCAGAATTTCGACAAGACAGCCAGCTAATACACGCAGAGTGTGTAAAGGCCCGATATGAAGCCTACGTACAAGTCGAAGCTAGGATGATGCAGAGTCCTGTTGAACGGCTTGACTTTTCTCTACTTCCCTCTCTGTAGTCAATGAGTCGGCTAGTACTCCGACAGTCGAGGGATTTTCTGGCCTGTGTCTCCCTCTAGTGGGTTCCTTTGTCCACGTGAACAGGAGGCGGCTCTATGCAAATCCTAGCCCTCGTTAGGCACACCGAGGAGCACCCGATGGATACATGTGTTTGTAATCTGTATTTGGCCTTGCTTGCTTAAAGTTTGGATTGACGAGCAAACTGGCCTTGACCCCGAAGGTGCTAAATGGACAGGTGTCTGGGCGTGTTTAGACCATAGGCTATAGGAAGGAGGAAGTAGGCCTCAGGCATAGCTAGGTGTGAAAGTCTGAGGATTAGTGGCTTTGGGCAAACAGCAGGGAGCCAGACGGGAGGCAGCAGATCTCTGCGAGCGATTGACGTCGCCCTGGACGCCGCTCGCTCGGAAAAGACGATAATTGGGTTATCGCTTCTCGGCCTTTTGGCTAAGATCAAGTGTAGTATCTGTTCTTATCAGTTTAATATCTGATACGTCCCCTATCTGGGGACCATATATTAAATGGATTTTTAGAACAGGGAGATGGAAGAAGAGCTTGCTCTGTCCACTCCACGCATCGACCTGGTATTGCAGTACCTCCAGGACCGGTGCACCCCTTTCTTATGCAGTTGTCAAAAAACAGATTCAAATGAAAAACTTGACAAGAATGTTTTTCTGTCTTTTGCTTGCAATGTTGTTTGCTTGTGTTCTTTCTCGTTGAGTTGTTCGCAGTCCTTTTTTTTTATTTGTTTTGCAATAAACTGGTATTTAACCCCTGTGTGTTTGTGTTTTTCTTGATTTGTGTCAGTTTCTTGGTTTGTGTTTCCATGCTTCCATCCTTTTCAGCACAATGCATATGCTGCTGCAATGGCAGCTTTTCAGCAGACTGACAATATCTATTCTTTTAATTTGTATTTCTTTTGTCATGTCATTTTTTTTATTTTTCTTTTCGCAAAGTTTATTTCAGTCCACCACCCTTTTCCTACAAACCTATAGATAGCAAGGGCCAGAATTTCGACAAGACAGCCAGCTAATACACGCAGAGTGTGTAAAGGCCCGATATGAAGCCTACGTACAAGTCGAAGCTAGGATGATGCAGAGTCCTGTTGAACGGCTTGACTTTTCTCTACTTCCCTCTCTGTAGTCAATGAGTCGGCTAGTACTCCGACAGTCGAGGGATTTTCTGGCCTGTGTCTCCCTCTAGTGGGTTCCTTTGTCCACGTGAACAGGAGGCGGCTCTATGCAAATCCTAGCCCTCGTTAGGCACACCGAGGAGCACCCGATGGATACATGTGTTTGTAATCTGTATTTGGCCTTGCTTGCTTAAAGTTTGGATTGACGAGCAAACTGGCCTTGACCCCGAAGGTGCTAAATGGACAGGTGTCTGGGCGTGTTTAGACCATAGGCTATAGGAAGGAGGAAGTAGGCCTCAGGCATAGCTAGGTGTGAAAGTCTGAGGATTAGTGGCTTTGGGCAAACAGCAGGGAGCCAGACGGGAGGCAGCAGATCTCTGCGAGCGATTGACGTCGCCCTGGACGCCGCTCGCTCGGAAAAGACGATAATTGGGTTATCGCTTCTCGGCCTTTTGGCTAAGATCAAGTGTAGTATCTGTTCTTATCAGTTTAATATCTGATACGTCCCCTATCTGGGGACCATATATTAAATGGATTTTTAGAACAGGGAGATGGAAGAAGAGCTTGCTCTGTCCACTCCACGCATCGACCTGGTATTGCAGTACCTCCAGGACCGGTGCACCCCTTTCTTATGCAGTTGTCAAAAAACAGATTCAAATGAAAAACTTGACAAGAATGTTTTTCTGTCTTTTGCTTGCAATGTTGTTTGCTTGTGTTCTTTCTCGTTGAGTTGTTCGCAGTCCTTTTTTTTTATTTGTTTTGCAATAAACTGGTATTTAACCCCTGTGTGTTTGTGTTTTTCTTGATTTGTGTCAGTTTCTTGGTTTGTGTTTCCATGCTTCCATCCTTTTCAGCACAATGCATATGCTGCTGCAATGGCAGCTTTTCAGCAGACTGACAATATCTATTCTTTTAATTTGTATTTCTTTTGTCATGTCATTTTTTTTATTTTTCTTTTCGCAAAGTTTATTTCAGTCCACCACCCTTTTCCTACAAACCTATAGATAGCAAGGGCCAGAATTTCGACAAGACAGCCAGCTAATACACGCAGAGTGTGTAAAGGCCCGATATGAAGCCTACGTACAAGTCGAAGCTAGGATGATGCAGAGTCCTGTTGAACGGCTTGACTTTTCTCTACTTCCCTCTCTGTAGTCAATGAGTCGGCTAGTACTCCGACAGTCGAGGGATTTTCTGGCCTGTGTCTCCCTCTAGTGGGTTCCTTTGTCCACGTGAACAGGAGGCGGCTCTATGCAAATCCTAGCCCTCGTTAGGCACACCGAGGAGCACCCGATGGATACATGTGTTTGTAATCTGTATTTGGCCTTGCTTGCTTAAAGTTTGGATTGACGAGCAAACTGGCCTTGACCCCGAAGGTGCTAAATGGACAGGTGTCTGGGCGTGTTTAGACCATAGGCTATAGGAAGGAGGAAGTAGGCCTCAGGCATAGCTAGGTGTGAAAGTCTGAGGATTAGTGGCTTTGGGCAAACAGCAGGGAGCCAGACGGGAGGCAGCAGATCTCTGCGAGCGATTGACGTCGCCCTGGACGCCGCTCGCTCGGAAAAGACGATAATTGGGTTATCGCTTCTCGGCCTTTTGGCTAAGATCAAGTGTAGTATCTGTTCTTATCAGTTTAATATCTGATACGTCCCCTATCTGGGGACCATATATTAAATGGATTTTTAGAACAGGGAGATGGAAGAAGAGCTTGCTCTGTCCACTCCACGCATCGACCTGGTATTGCAGTACCTCCAGGACCGGTGCACCCCTTTCTTATGCAGTTGTCAAAAAACAGATTCAAATGAAAAACTTGACAAGAATGTTTTTCTGTCTTTTGCTTGCAATGTTGTTTGCTTGTGTTCTTTCTCGTTGAGTTGTTCGCAGTCCTTTTTTTTTATTTGTTTTGCAATAAACTGGTATTTAACCCCTGTGTGTTTGTGTTTTTCTTGATTTGTGTCAGTTTCTTGGTTTGTGTTTCCATGCTTCCATCCTTTTCAGCACAATGCATATGCTGCTGCAATGGCAGCTTTTCAGCAGACTGACAATATCTATTCTTTTAATTTGTATTTCTTTTGTCATGTCATTTTTTTTATTTTTCTTTTCGCAAAGTTTATTTCAGTCCACCACCCTTTTCCTACAAACCTATAGATAGCAAGGGCCAGAATTTCGACAAGACAGCCAGCTAATACACGCAGAGTGTGTAAAGGCCCGATATGAAGCCTACGTACAAGTCGAAGCTAGGATGATGCAGAGTCCTGTTGAACGGCTTGACTTTTCTCTACTTCCCTCTCTGTAGTCAATGAGTCGGCTAGTACTCCGACAGTCGAGGGATTTTCTGGCCTGTGTCTCCCTCTAGTGGGTTCCTTTGTCCACGTGAACAGGAGGCGGCTCTATGCAAATCCTAGCCCTCGTTAGGCACACCGAGGAGCACCCGATGGATACATGTGTTTGTAATCTGTATTTGGCCTTGCTTGCTTAAAGTTTGGATTGACGAGCAAACTGGCCTTGACCCCGAAGGTGCTAAATGGACAGGTGTCTGGGCGTGTTTAGACCATAGGCTATAGGAAGGAGGAAGTAGGCCTCAGGCATAGCTAGGTGTGAAAGTCTGAGGATTAGTGGCTTTGGGCAAACAGCAGGGAGCCAGACGGGAGGCAGCAGATCTCTGCGAGCGATTGACGTCGCCCTGGACGCCGCTCGCTCGGAAAAGACGATAATTGGGTTATCGCTTCTCGGCCTTTTGGCTAAGACCAAGTGTCTGAAACGAAAGGTTTGCTGAAGGCACCAGCTGTGCTTGGCCTTGTTGACTTGTTCCGGTTCTCCGGTCTGGTCCTTGCTGCTATTGGGCACAGCGCTGCTTAAAGCTAACAGAGTTGCGATCGTACAGATCTGATATTCAAATTTGGATTCGGATTTCTTCGTGGAGGAGTTTCTCAGCAATCGGCTGCGGTTTTCTTCTGGTTCCTGAAGTTTTTTTTTCCGTGTCATCATGACAGAATCTGGATTTTCGGGATTGGAAGATTTCATCCGGGATACCATCCGTTTCCAGATCGAGGACAACTGGAGGGCCAGAATCCAGCTTGGCTATCTTGTCTCGGAGATCCTGGTAAAAACCTTAGGAATTAATTTGAAAGACATCAAATGCCTCCAAAACTTCGAAAGAAGAGGAGTATATGATGTAACTTTCTATAGTTTAGGAGATTGTGAGAGGATTTATGCGAAATGCCTCTCTCCACAAGTTGTGGAGAGATTGGAAGGGATCCGCATTGTGCCTCTTTTTGGACACCAGAGAAGGCAAATTGTTGTACACATGTACAACCCTCATGTATCAACTGAGGAAATTGCCAACTATTTGGAATATTTTTGTGAATCTGTGACCTTTACTGGACTCGTTACCAATGAGTTCAAAATTTGGAATGGCAAAAGAAAATTTCTAGTGTCATTTAAAGCAAATCCGGGGTCATATGGGGGGTTTATGAGACCGCCTCCCCTCATTGCCTTTGGAAAGAATAGAGGCTTCCTATTTTATAACGGGATGCCGGATTATTGTAAAGGATGTAAAACATTCGGACATACGTTTGGCTCTTGCGACAAACGCAAAGCATGCAAAACGTGTAGATCCCCAGCACATGAGGAAAAGGATTGTCCACATAAGGGGGCTGGGGAAGGAACATCTGGAGAGAGGAAAAGTGAAGGAACATCTGGAGAGAGGAAGGAGGAAGAACCAGACACTTTTGTGGACATTCGGAAAAACACCCCTGAGGAGGTGGTTAAGGTATTGATAAAAACAGGATTTAAAAAAGTGGGGGAGACCTGGATCCCTGACCCAGAATTTGATGCCGAAAAAAAAAAGGAGGAAGGAATGGATATGTCGGTTTCGAAAAAAAGGCCTGGGGAAGAGATCCCAAAGGAAAAAGAAGAGGAAAAGAAATCAAAAAAGAAGAAAACAAAAAAGAGAGAACTGCCTGAAATCTCGGAAGAAGAAATTCAGGCTGAGGTAATTGAGGAGCAGGAGAAAGAAGGTAGCAAGACTGCTTCCAACGAAATGGACAGTTTAGACGCTATAACAGAAAGTTTAAAAAAATTTGAAGCTCAGAATACTTTCCAAGTGCTGGAAGTAATGGAGAGTCCTGAGAGTAATTTGGATGAGACGGGGATTCCTGACGGGCAGGAAGTCTTGTCGCCTTTGACAATTGACGACAGGATCGATGAAGTGCCTGGGGGATTGATTGATTCACCCATGCCTTTGAGGAAGACCCAGTAAAAAATGTTGGTTTAAAAAAAAGGGAAAATTAACGAATGGGTATACAATTTAAAATTGCCTCCCTGAATATTAGGGGGTTTAAGAATAAGTTTAAGAGAGCATCTTTCTATGAGTTTGTTGATAGTTTTGATCACGATATTCTTTTTTTACAAGAATGCGGCTTTGATTATAGGTTGAATTATAATAATTTAAAAAATGAATGGAAGAATGGTGAGTCAGTGTGGTCAGGATCAAATGAAAACAAATGTACAGGAGTAGGAATTATGATAAAAAACAGAGACATATTTGTTAAAGAGATCACAGAAATAATTCCTGGAAGAATCCTGATGGTTGAGCTTGAGTTGTTTGGTTTTTTATTTAAGTGCATAAATGTTTATGCGGCCGCGGATGAGAAAGTAAGAAAGGAAAATTTTCATTGTTTAAAATTTTTTTTATTAGGTGAAAAACCAGTTATTTTAGGAGGTGATTTTAATTGTATTTGGCCTGGTGAAAGAAGGGAGAAAATCAGTAAAGAATCCAAAAAAGATTATTCTGCAATAAATTTAAAAAAAATAATTGAGGATTTAAAACTGAATGATGCTTGGAAAACAGTAGGGAAGGGAGAAAATAGTTTTACTTGGAGCAATAAAGAAAATAGTTCCCGAATCGATTACTTTTTTATTTCTGATAAAGTAAAAATAAATCAATGTAATATCCTCGAAAATATTTTTTCGGATCATAAAATATTAAGTGTGGAAGGAGAATTATTAAATAAAAATATTTCCCAAAAATCATACTGGAAATTAAATACAGAGTTATTAGAAGATGAGTTAATTCAAAAAGAATATATAGCCAAATATAAATATTGGAAAAAGAAGAGGAATAACCAAAAGATAGATGCCTGGTGGGATGAAATGAAAACTAAAACAAAAAAATTTTTTATAAGAAAAGGGAAAGAGAAAGCTGAGGCTAGAAGAACTATATATAAAGAATTAAATATGAAACTAAACACTTGGCTATTATTACAGAAGGAAGGTTTAGTAGAAGAAGAGGAAATTGCAAGGATTAAAAATGAAATTAAAAGTCAGTTAGAAGAGAGAGGGAAAAACATTATTTTTCAGGCTAGAGTAGAGAAATTAGAGAAGGATGAACAGTGCACTAATTTTTTTTTCAAAAAGATAGTAGGAAGAAAGGATCATATAGATAGACTAAATGGTTCAGATAGAATGGAGGATATGTTAGAAACTACCAGACTTTTTTATCAAAACCTTTTTTCATCTAAGAAAATTGATAATTCAGTCAAGAAATTTTATTTGAGCAAGATTAAAACTTCCTTATCAAACGAAGAAAAAGAGTGGTCTAAAAGAGAAATAAAAAGTGAAGAGGTGTTAGGAATAATTAAAAGTTTTAAAAAGGGTAAAACTCCTGGAGAAGACGGTCTTCCCATTGACTTTTATCTGTCTTTTTGGGAAGTTATAAAAGAAGAATTTATAGAATTAATAGTCAATACAACACTCTGTCTGAAAACTCCAGAATCCTGGGGAAAAGGAATTGTAACATTGATATTTAAAAAAGGTGATAGGGAGGACCTTGCAAATTGGCGCCCGATAACATTACTCAATACAGATTACAAAATTTTTACCAAATTGATTGCCAATAGAATGCGTACTGTAATTGGGAAAGTAATCGGCCCACACCAGAGCTGTGCAATCCCAAAAAGGAATATAACCACAAATCTGGCAATAACCCGGGATGTAATATGGTTAACTAAAGAAAGGAAAAGTAGACTTGCGATTATTTCTTTAGATTTTGAGAAAGCCTTTGATAGGGTATCTTATGAGTTCTTGTTTGATGTTTTGACTAAAATGTGTTTTCCCCTTGAGTTAATAAATTGGATTAAGGCTGCTTATACGGGGTGTATAAATAGAATCCTAGTGAACGGTTTTCTTACTGGAGATGTGAATCTGGAGAGTGGGGTAAAACAAGGTTGTCCCCTCTCCCCGATTCTTTTTATTTGCGCTCTAGAACCTCTTCTTTGCGCAATTGAGGAAAATAAAATTATTAAAGGAGTGAATATTCCAGGTACAAAAGACCCATTAAAAGTATTAGCATATATGGACGATGTTTCCTGCTTTTGTGGGGACACCGTCTCACTAAAAAACATTTTGTCTGAGGCAGAAACTTTTGGGACTGCATCAGGCTTCAAAATAAATATTAAAAAATCGGAAGTTCTACTAATAGGAGAATGGGCGAGTGTGTCCGATATAAAGTTAAAAATTACAAGCGAGATTAAAATTTTGGGGGTTATTTTTGATGTGAATAACAATGGTCATAAAAGTTGGGTGGAACTCTTGGAGAGGGTCAAAAAGAAACTAACTTTCTGGAGCCTAAGAGATCTTTCTTTAGAGGGTAAAATATTAGTTATAAAACAAATAATTACTCCTATCTTACTTTATTTAGCAATGATTTATCTGAATGATGGATTTGTAATGAAACAAATTATAAAATCGTGCTTTTATTTCCTATGGGGGTCTAAAATGGACAAAATTAAAAGAACAGAATTATGCAAAAGTAAAAAAAAGGGGGGTAAAGGGATGATTGACCTAACCCGTTTCTTGAAGGTTAAGTATTTTTCTTTCTACCTAAATCTAGTGTTGTCCAAAGAAGGTTTCTTGTGGCACTCCTTTTTATATGGAGCCGGTTATTTTTTGAATAAATATTCTTTTCTTAAGCTATTTCTAAATAGACCTTATAGTTTTATACCCCCAAAGCACTATGCTGTTTTGGGAAAAACCATAGTAGAGTATAAAATAGAAGATTTGGGGCTAGATTGCCTAATTAATCACAGGAAAATATTGGTAGAGATTGAAAGGAAAGAGGGTTTGACACCGATTTCAAATTTTACATATCAAATAGTAGGGAAAATCTGGGATAATGTAAATTATAAAAAATTATCAAATAAACAAAAAGATTTAGCATGGGGAGTGGTAAGAGAATGTCTTGCTACGAGAAAATTCCAATATGGTCGAAGACTCGTAAATAATAGTTTTTGCCCACGTAATAATTGTTGGGAAGAAGAAAGTGCTAAACACGTGATTTTTGAATGCCCTTTTGCTAAAGAGGTTTGGGATCGGGTTAGTATTATGCTGAAATGGTTCGGTGGGATCAAGATGTTAAATTCTGAGGTGGTTTTGTATGGGCTATGTAAAGATGTTAAACCTGAGAATTTTGATTTTGTGTGGCTAGCGATAAATTGTTTTAAGGAAGCTTTATGGTTTTGCAGATGCATTTTGATTTCCAAAAGAGAACAAATTAGTATAGAACAATGTATTAGATATGGCATTAGTTTAATACATGTGTATTATTTGAGAGATATTAAAATTTTAGGAAGACGAAACGCTGTTAGGAAGTGGAATATTAAACTGTGGAACAGAATTGTGTTTTAATTACCACAATGATGTTTTCTAAAATCAAACTTTTTTTGATGGTTTTACGACCTGAAAAAGACTTGGTTATATGGTAAAAAAGAAAAAAAAAAAAAAAAAAAAAAAAAAAAAAAAAAAAAAAAAAAAAAAAAAAAAAAAAAAAAAAAAAAAAAAATCTGTTCTTATCAGTTTAATATCTGATACGTCCCCTATCTGGGGACCATATATTAAATGGATTTTTAGAACAGGGAGATGGAAGAAGAGCTTGCTCTGTCCACTCCACGCATCGACCTGGTATTGCAGTACCTCCAGGACCGGTGCACCCCTTTCTTATGCAGTTGTCAAAAAACAGATTCAAATGAAAAACTTGACAAGAATGTTTTTCTGTCTTTTGCTTGCAATGTTGTTTGCTTGTGTTCTTTCTCGTTGAGTTGTTCGCAGTCCTTTTTTTTTATTTGTTTTGCAATAAACTGGTATTTAACCCCTGTGTGTTTGTGTTTTTCTTGATTTGTGTCAGTTTCTTGGTTTGTGTTTCCATGCTTCCATCCTTTTCAGCACAATGCATATGCTGCTGCAATGGCAGCTTTTCAGCAGACTGACAATATCTATTCTTTTAATTTGTATTTCTTTTGTCATGTCATTTTTTTTATTTTTCTTTTCGCAAAGTTTATTTCAGTCCACCACCCTTTTCCTACAAACCTATAGATAGCAAGGGCCAGAATTTCGACAAGACAGCCAGCTAATACACGCAGAGTGTGTAAAGGCCCGATATGAAGCCTACGTACAAGTCGAAGCTAGGATGATGCAGAGTCCTGTTGAACGGCTTGACTTTTCTCTACTTCCCTCTCTGTAGTCAATGAGTCGGCTAGTACTCCGACAGTCGAGGGATTTTCTGGCCTGTGTCTCCCTCTAGTGGGTTCCTTTGTCCACGTGAACAGGAGGCGGCTCTATGCAAATCCTAGCCCTCGTTAGGCACACCGAGGAGCACCCGATGGATACATGTGTTTGTAATCTGTATTTGGCCTTGCTTGCTTAAAGTTTGGATTGACGAGCAAACTGGCCTTGACCCCGAAGGTGCTAAATGGACAGGTGTCTGGGCGTGTTTAGACCATAGGCTATAGGAAGGAGGAAGTAGGCCTCAGGCATAGCTAGGTGTGAAAGTCTGAGGATTAGTGGCTTTGGGCAAACAGCAGGGAGCCAGACGGGAGGCAGCAGATCTCTGCGAGCGATTGACGTCGCCCTGGACGCCGCTCGCTCGGAAAAGACGATAATTGGGTTATCGCTTCTCGGCCTTTTGGCTAAGATCAAGTGTAGTATCTGTTCTTATCAGTTTAATATCTGATACGTCCCCTATCTGGGGACCACATATTAAATGGATTTTTAGAACAGGGAGATGGAAGAAGAGCTTGCTCTGTCCACTCCACGCATCGACCTGGTATTGCAGTACCTCCAGGACCGGTGCACCCCTTTCTTATGCAGTTGTCAAAAAACAGATTCAAATGAAAAACTTGACAAGAATGTTTTTCTGTCTTTTGCTTGCAATGTTGTTTGCTTGTGTTCTTTCTCGTTGAGTTGTTCGCAGTCCTTTTTTTTTATTTGTTTTGCAATAAACTGGTATTTAACCCCTGTGTGTTTGTGTTTTTCTTGATTTGTGTCAGTTTCTTGGTTTGTGTTTCCATGCTTCCATCCTTTTCAGCACAATGCATATGCTGCTGCAATGGCAGCTTTTCAGCAGACTGACAATATCTATTCTTTTAATTTGTATTTCTTTTGTCATGTCATTTTTTTTATTTTTCTTTTCGCAAAGTTTATTTCAGTCCACCACCCTTTTCCTACAAACCTATAGATAGCAAGGGCCAGAATTTCGACAAGACAGCCAGCTAATACACGCAGAGTGTGTAAAGGCCCGATATGAAGCCTACGTACAAGTCGAAGCTAGGATGATGCAGAGTCCTGTTGAACGGCTTGACTTTTCTCTACTTCCCTCTCTGTAGTCAATGAGTCGGCTAGTACTCCGACAGTCGAGGGATTTTCTGGCCTGTGTCTCCCTCTAGTGGGTTCCTTTGTCCACGTGAACAGGAGGCGGCTCTATGCAAATCCTAGCCCTCGTTAGGCACACCGAGGAGCACCCGATGGATACATGTGTTTGTAATCTGTATTTGGCCTTGCTTGCTTAAAGTTTGGATTGACGAGCAAACTGGCCTTGACCCCGAAGGTGCTAAATGGACAGGTGTCTGGGCGTGTTTAGACCATAGGCTATAGGAAGGAGGAAGTAGGCCTCAGGCATAGCTAGGTGTGAAAGTCTGAGGATTAGTGGCTTTGGGCAAACAGCAGGGAGCCAGACGGGAGGCAGCAGATCTCTGCGAGCGATTGACGTCGCCCTGGACGCCGCTCGCTCGGAAAAGACGATAATTGGGTTATCGCTTCTCGGCCTTTTGGCTAAGATCAAGTGTAGTATCTGTTCTTATCAGTTTAATATCTGATACGTCCCCTATCTGGGGACCATATATTAAATGGATTTTTAGAACAGGGAGATGGAAGAAGAGCTTGCTCTGTCCACTCCACGCATCGACCTGGTATTGCAGTACCTCCAGGACCGGTGCACCCCTTTCTTATGCAGTTGTCAAAAAACAGATTCAAATGAAAAACTTGACAAGAATGTTTTTCTGTCTTTTGCTTGCAATGTTGTTTGCTTGTGTTCTTTCTCGTTGAGTTGTTCGCAGTCCTTTTTTTTTATTTGTTTTGCAATAAACTGGTATTTAACCCCTGTGTGTTTGTGTTTTTCTTGATTTGTGTCAGTTTCTTGGTTTGTGTTTCCATGCTTCCATCCTTTTCAGCACAATGCATATGCTGCTGCAATGGCAGCTTTTCAGCAGACTGACAATATCTATTCTTTTAATTTGTATTTCTTTTGTCATGTCATTTTTTTTATTTTTCTTTTCGCAAAGTTTATTTCAGTCCACCACCCTTTTCCTACAAACCTATAGATAGCAAGGGCCAGAATTTCGACAAGACAGCCAGCTAATACACGCAGAGTGTGTAAAGGCCCGATATGAAGCCTACGTACAAGTCGAAGCTAGGATGATGCAGAGTCCTGTTGAACGGCTTGACTTTTCTCTACTTCCCTCTCTGTAGTCAATGAGTCGGCTAGTACTCCGACAGTCGAGGGATTTTCTGGCCTGTGTCTCCCTCTAGTGGGTTCCTTTGTCCACGTGAACAGGAGGCGGCTCTATGCAAATCCTAGCCCTCGTTAGGCACACCGAGGAGCACCCGATGGATACATGTGTTTGTAATCTGTATTTGGCCTTGCTTGCTTAAAGTTTGGATTGACGAGCAAACTGGCCTTGACCCCGAAGGTGCTAAATGGACAGGTGTCTGGGCGTGTTTAGACCATAGGCTATAGGAAGGAGGAAGTAGGCCTCAGGCATAGCTAGGTGTGAAAGTCTGAGGATTAGTGGCTTTGGGCAAACAGCAGGGAGCCAGACGGGAGGCAGCAGATCTCTGCGAGCGATTGACGTCGCCCTGGAGCCGCTCGCTCGGAAAAGACGATAATTGGGTTATCGCTTCTCGGCCTTTTGGCTAAGATCAAGTGTAGTATCTGTTCTTATCAGTTTAATATCTGATACGTCCCCTATCTGGGGACCATATATTAAATGGATTTTTAGAACAGGGAGATGGAAGAAGAGCTTGCTCTGTCCACTCCACGCATCGACCTGGTATTGCAGTACCTCCAGGACCGGTGCACCCCTTTCTTATGCAGTTGTCAAAAAACAGATTCAAATGAAAAACTTGACAAGAATGTTTTTCTGTCTTTTGCTTGCAATGTTGTTTGCTTGTGTTCTTTCTCGTTGAGTTGTTCGCAGTCCTTTTTTTTTATTTGTTTTGCAATAAACTGGTATTTAACCCCTGTGTGTTTGTGTTTTTCTTGATTTGTGTCAGTTTCTTGGTTTGTGTTTCCATGCTTCCATCCTTTTCAGCACAATGCATATGCTGCTGCAATGGCAGCTTTTCAGCAGACTGACAATATCTATTCTTTTAATTTGTATTTCTTTTGTCATGTCATTTTTTTTATTTTTCTTTTCGCAAAGTTTATTTCAGTCCACCACCCTTTTCCTACAAACCTATAGATAGCAAGGGCCAGAATTTCGACAAGACAGCCAGCTAATACACGCAGAGTGTGTAAAGGCCCGATATGAAGCCTACGTACAAGTCGAAGCTAGGATGATGCAGAGTCCTGTTGAACGGCTTGACTTTTCTCTACTTCCCTCTCTGTAGTCAATGAGTCGGCTAGTACTCCGACAGTCGAGGGATTTTCTGGCCTGTGTCTCCCTCTAGTGGGTTCCTTTGTCCACGTGAACAGGAGGCGGCTCTATGCAAATCCTAGCCCTCGTTAGGCACACCGAGGAGCACCCGATGGATACATGTGTTTGTAATCTGTATTTGGCCTTGCTTGCTTAAAGTTTGGATTGACGAGCAAACTGGCCTTGACCCCGAAGGTGCTAAATGGACAGGTGTCTGGGCGTGTTTAGACCATAGGCTATAGGAAGGAGGAAGTAGGCCTCAGGCATAGCTAGGTGTGAAAGTCTGAGGATTAGTGGCTTTGGGCAAACAGCAGGGAGCCAGACGGGAGGCAGCAGATCTCTGCGAGCGATTGACGTCGCCCTGGACGCCGCTCGCTCGGAAAAGACGATAATTGGGTTATCGCTTCTCGGCCTTTTGGCTAAGATCAAGTGTAGTATCTGTTCTTATCAGTTTAATATCTGATACGTCCCCTATCTGGGGACCATATATTAAATGGATTTTTAGAACAGGGAGATGGAAGAAGAGCTTGCTCTGTCCACTCCACGCATCGACCTGGTATTGCAGTACCTCCAGGACCGGTGCACCCCTTTCTTATGCAGTTGTCAAAAAACAGATTCAAATGAAAAACTTGACAAGAATGTTTTTCTGTCTTTTGCTTGCAATGTTGTTTGCTTGTGTTCTTTCTCGTTGAGTTGTTCGCAGTCCTTTTTTTTTATTTGTTTTGCAATAAACTGGTATTTAACCCCTGTGTGTTTGTGTTTTTCTTGATTTGTGTCAGTTTCTTGGTTTGTGTTTCCATGCTTCCATCCTTTTCAGCACAATGCATATGCTGCTGCAATGGCAGCTTTTCAGCAGACTGACAATATCTATTCTTTTAATTTGTATTTCTTTTGTCATGTCATTTTTTTTATTTTTCTTTTCGCAAAGTTTATTTCAGTCCACCACCCTTTTCCTACAAACCTATAGATAGCAAGGGCCAGAATTTCGACAAGACAGCCAGCTAATACACGCAGAGTGTGTAAAGGCCCGATATGAAGCCTACGTACAAGTCGAAGCTAGGATGATGCAGAGTCCTGTTGAACGGCTTGACTTTTCTCTACTTCCCTCTCTGTAGTCAATGAGTCGGCTAGTACTCCGACAGTCGAGGGATTTTCTGGCCTGTGTCTCCCTCTAGTGGGTTCCTTTGTCCACGTGAACAGGAGGCGGCTCTATGCAAATCCTAGCCCTCGTTAGGCACACCGAGGAGCACCCGATGGATACATGTGTTTGTAATCTGTATTTGGCCTTGCTTGCTTAAAGTTTGGATTGACGAGCAAACTGGCCTTGACCCCGAAGGTGCTAAATGGACAGGTGTCTGGGCGTGTTTAGACCATAGGCTATAGGAAGGAGGAAGTAGGCCTCAGGCATAGCTATGGTGTGAAAGTCTGAGGATTAGTGGCTTTGGGCAAACAGCAGGGAGCCAGACGGGAGGCAGCAGATCTCTGCGAGCGATTGACGTCGCCCTGGACGCCGCTCGCTCGGAAAAGACGATAATTGGGTTATCGCTTCTCGGCCTTTTGGCTAAGATCAAGTGTAGTATCTGTTCTTATCAGTTTAATATCTGATACGTCCCCTATCTGGGGACCATATATTAAATGGATTTTTAGAACAGGGAGATGGAAGAAGAGCTTGCTCTGTCCACTCCACGCATCGACCTGGTATTGCAGTACCTCCAGGACCGGTGCACCCCTTTCTTATGCAGTTGTCAAAAAACAGATTCAAATGAAAAACTTGACAAGAATGTTTTTCTGTCTTTTGCTTGCAATGTTGTTTGCTTGTGTTCTTTCTCGTTGAGTTGTTCGCAGTCCTTTTTTTTTATTTGTTTTGCAATAAACTGGTATTTAACCCCTGTGTGTTTGTGTTTTTCTTGATTTGTGTCAGTTTCTTGGTTTGTGTTTCCATGCTTCCATCCTTTTCAGCACAATGCATATGCTGCTGCAATGGCAGCTTTTCAGCAGACTGACAATATCTATTCTTTTAATTTGTATTTCTTTTGTCATGTCATTTTTTTTATTTTTCTTTTCGCAAAGTTTATTTCAGTCCACCACCCTTTTCCTACAAACCTATAGATAGCAAGGGCCAGAATTTCGACAAGACAGCCAGCTAATACACGCAGAGTGTGTAAAGGCCCGATATGAAGCCTACGTACAAGTCGAAGCTAGGATGATGCAGAGTCCTGTTGAACGGCTTGACTTTTCTCTACTTCCCTCTCTGTAGTCAATGAGTCGGCTAGTACTCCGACAGTCGAGGGATTTTCTGGCCTGTGTCTCCCTCTAGTGGGTTCCTTTGTCCACGTGAACAGGAGGCGGCTCTATGCAAATCCTAGCCCTCGTTAGGCACACCGAGGAGCACCCGATGGATACATGTGTTTGTAATCTGTATTTGGCCTTGCTTGCTTAAAGTTTGGATTGACGAGCAAACTGGCCTTGACCCCGAAGGTGCTAAATGGACAGGTGTCTGGGCGTGTTTAGACCATAGGCTATAGGAAGGAGGAAGTAGGCCTCAGGCATAGCTAGGTGTGAAAGTCTGAGGATTAGTGGCTTTGGGCAAACAGCAGGGAGCCAGACGGGAGGCAGCAGATCTCTGCGAGCGATTGACGTCGCCCTGGACGCCGCTCGCTCGGAAAAGACGATAATTGGGTTATCGCTTCTCGGCCTTTTGGCTAAGATCAAGTGTAGTATCTGTTCTTATCAGTTTAATATCTGATACGTCCCCTATCTGGGGACCATATATTAAATGGATTTTTAGAACAGGGAGATGGAAGAAGAGCTTGCTCTGTCCACTCCACGCATCGACCTGGTATTGCAGTACCTCCAGGACCGGTGCACCCCTTTCTTATGCAGTTGTCAAAAAACAGATTCAAATGAAAAACTTGACAAGAATGTTTTTCTGTCTTTTGCTTGCAATGTTGTTTGCTTGTGTTCTTTCTCGTTGAGTTGTTCGCAGTCCTTTTTTTTTATTTGTTTTGCAATAAACTGGTATTTAACCCCTGTGTGTTTGTGTTTTTCTTGATTTGTGTCAGTTTCTTGGTTTGTGTTTCCATGCTTCCATCCTTTTCAGCACAATGCATATGCTGCTGCAATGGCAGCTTTTCAGCAGACTGACAATATCTATTCTTTTAATTTGTATTTCTTTTGTCATGTCATTTTTTTTATTTTTCTTTTCGCAAAGTTTATTTCAGTCCACCACCCTTTTCCTACAAACCTATAGATAGCAAGGGCCAGAATTTCGACAAGACAGCCAGCTAATACACGCAGAGTGTGTAAAGGCCCGATATGAAGCCTACGTACAAGTCGAAGCTAGGATGATGCAGAGTCCTGTTGAACGGCTTGACTTTTCTCTACTTCCCTCTCTGTAGTCAATGAGTCGGCTAGTACTCCGACAGTCGAGGGATTTTCTGGCCTGTGTCTCCCTCTAGTGGGTTCCTTTGTCCACGTGAACAGGAGGCGGCTCTATGCAAATCCTAGCCCTCGTTAGGCACACCGAGGAGCACCCGATGGATACATGTGTTTGTAATCTGTATTTGGCCTTGCTTGCTTAAAGTTTGGATTGACGAGCAAACTGGCCTTGACCCCGAAGGTGCTAAATGGACAGGTGTCTGGGCGTGTTTAGACCATAGGCTATAGGAAGGAGGAAGTAGGCCTCAGGCATAGCTAGGTGTGAAAGTCTGAGGATTAGTGGCTTTGGGCAAACAGCAGGGAGCCAGACGGGAGGCAGCAGATCTCTGCGAGCGATTGACGTCGCCCTGGACGCCGCTCGCTCGGAAAAGACGATAATTGGGTTATCGCTTCTCGGCCTTTTGGCTAAGATCAAGTGTAGTATCTGTTCTTATCAGTTTAATATCTGATACGTCCCCTATCTGGGGACCATATATTAAATGGATTTTTAGAACAGGGAGATGGAAGAAGAGCTTGCTCTGTCCACTCCACGCATCGACCTGGTATTGCAGTACCTCCAGGACCGGTGCACCCCTTTCTTATGCAGTTGTCAAAAAACAGATTCAAATGAAAAACTTGACAAGAATGTTTTTCTGTCTTTTGCTTGCAATGTTGTTTGCTTGTGTTCTTTCTCGTTGAGTTGTTCGCAGTCCTTTTTTTTTATTTGTTTTGCAATAAACTGGTATTTAACCCCTGTGTGTTTGTGTTTTTCTTGATTTGTGTCAGTTTCTTGGTTTGTGTTTCCATGCTTCCATCCTTTTCAGCACAATGCATATGCTGCTGCAATGGCAGCTTTTCAGCAGACTGACAATATCTATTCTTTTAATTTGTATTTCTTTTGTCATGTCATTTTTTTTATTTTTCTTTTCGCAAAGTTTATTTCAGTCCACCACCCTTTTCCTACAAACCTATAGATAGCAAGGGCCAGAATTTCGACAAGACAGCCAGCTAATACACGCAGAGTGTGTAAAGGCCCGATATGAAGCCTACGTACAAGTCGAAGCTAGGATGATGCAGAGTCCTGTTGAACGGCTTGACTTTTCTCTACTTCCCTCTCTGTAGTCAATGAGTCGGCTAGTACTCCGACAGTCGAGGGATTTTCTGGCCTGTGTCTCCCTCTAGTGGGTTCCTTTGTCCACGTGAACAGGAGGCGGCTCTATGCAAATCCTAGCCCTCGTTAGGCACACCGAGGAGCACCCGATGGATACATGTGTTTGTAATCTGTATTTGGCCTTGCTTGCTTAAAGTTTGGATTGACGAGCAAACTGGCCTTGACCCCGAAGGTGCTAAATGGACAGGTGTCTGGGCGTGTTTAGACCATAGGCTATAGGAAGGAGGAAGTAGGCCTCAGGCATAGCTAGGTGTGAAAGTCTGAGGATTAGTGGCTTTGGGCAAACAGCAGGGAGCCAGACGGGAGGCAGCAGATCTCTGCGAGCGATTGACGTCGCCCTGGACGCCGCTCGCTCGGAAAAGACGATAATTGGGTTATCGCTTCTCGGCCTTTTGGCTAAGATCAAGTGTAGTATCTGTTCTTATCAGTTTAATATCTGATACGTCCCCTATCTGGGGACCATATATTAAATGGATTTTTAGAACAGGGAGATGGAAGAAGAGCTTGCTCTGTCCACTCCACGCATCGACCTGGTATTGCAGTACCTCCAGGACCGGTGCACCCCTTTCTTATGCAGTTGTCAAAAAACAGATTCAAATGAAAAACTTGACAAGAATGTTTTTCTGTCTTTTGCTTGCAATGTTGTTTGCTTGTGTTCTTTCTCGTTGAGTTGTTCGCAGTCCTTTTTTTTTATTTGTTTTGCAATAAACTGGTATTTAACCCCTGTGTGTTTGTGTTTTTCTTGATTTGTGTCAGTTTCTTGGTTTGTGTTTCCATGCTTCCATCCTTTTCAGCACAATGCATATGCTGCTGCAATGGCAGCTTTTCAGCAGACTGACAATATCTATTCTTTTAATTTGTATTTCTTTTGTCATGTCATTTTTTTTATTTTTCTTTTCGCAAAGTTTATTTCAGTCCACCACCCTTTTCCTACAAACCTATAGATAGCAAGGGCCAGAATTTCGACAAGACAGCCAGCTAATACACGCAGAGTGTGTAAAGGCCCGATATGAAGCCTACGTACAAGTCGAAGCTAGGATGATGCAGAGTCCTGTTGAACGGCTTGACTTTTCTCTACTTCCCTCTCTGTAGTCAATGAGTCGGCTAGTACTCCGACAGTCGAGGGATTTTCTGGCCTGTGTCTCCCTCTAGTGGGTTCCTTTGTCCACGTGAACAGGAGGCGGCTCTATGCAAATCCTAGCCCTCGTTAGGCACACCGAGGAGCACCCGATGGATACATGTGTTTGTAATCTGTATTTGGCCTTGCTTGCTTAAAGTTTGGATTGACGAGCAAACTGGCCTTGACCCCGAAGGTGCTAAATGGACAGGTGTCTGGGCGTGTTTAGACCATAGGCTATAGGAAGGAGGAAGTAGGCCTCAGGCATAGCTAGGTGTGAAAGTCTGAGGATTAGTGGCTTTGGGCAAACAGCAGGGAGCCAGACGGGAGGCAGCAGATCTCTGCGAGCGATTGACGTCGCCCTGGACGCCGCTCGCTCGGAAAAGACGATAATTGGGTTATCGCTTCTCGGCCTTTTGGCTAAGATCAAGTGTAGTATCTGTTCTTATCAGTTTAATATCTGATACGTCCCCTATCTGGGGACCATATATTAAATGGATTTTTAGAACAGGGAGATGGAAGAAGAGCTTGCTCTGTCCACTCCACGCATCGACCTGGTATTGCAGTACCTCCAGGACCGGTGCACCCCTTTCTTATGCAGTTGTCAAAAAACAGATTCAAATGAAAAACTTGACAAGAATGTTTTTCTGTCTTTTGCTTGCAATGTTGTTTGCTTGTGTTCTTTCTCGTTGAGTTGTTCGCAGTCCTTTTTTTTTATTTGTTTTGCAATAAACTGGTATTTAACCCCTGTGTGTTTGTGTTTTTCTTGATTTGTGTCAGTTTCTTGGTTTGTGTTTCCATGCTTCCATCCTTTTCAGCACAATGCATATGCTGCTGCAATGGCAGCTTTTCAGCAGACTGACAATATCTATTCTTTTAATTTGTATTTCTTTTGTCATGTCATTTTTTTTATTTTTCTTTTCGCAAAGTTTATTTCAGTCCACCACCCTTTTCCTACAAACCTATAGATAGCAAGGGCCAGAATTTCGACAAGACAGCCAGCTAATACACGCAGAGTGTGTAAAGGCCCGATATGAAGCCTACGTACAAGTCGAAGCTAGGATGATGCAGAGTCCTGTTGAACGGCTTGACTTTTCTCTACTTCCCTCTCTGTAGTCAATGAGTCGGCTAGTACTCCGACAGTCGAGGGATTTTCTGGCCTGTGTCTCCCTCTAGTGGGTTCCTTTGTCCACGTGAACAGGAGGCGGCTCTATGCAAATCCTAGCCCTCGTTAGGCACACCGAGGAGCACCCGATGGATACATGTGTTTGTAATCTGTATTTGGCCTTGCTTGCTTAAAGTTTGGATTGACGAGCAAACTGGCCTTGACCCCGAAGGTGCTAAATGGACAGGTGTCTGGGCGTGTTTAGACCATAGGCTATAGGAAGGAGGAAGTAGGCCTCAGGCATAGCTAGGTGTGAAAGTCTGAGGATTAGTGGCTTTGGGCAAACAGCAGGGAGCCAGACGGGAGGCAGCAGATCTCTGCGAGCGATTGACGTCGCCCTGGACGCCGCTCGCTCGGAAAAGACGATAATTGGGTTATCGCTTCTCGGCCTTTTGGCTAAGATCAAGTGTAGTATCTGTTCTTATCAGTTTAATATCTGATACGTCCCCTATCTGGGGACCATATATTAAATGGATTTTTAGAACAGGGAGATGGAAGAAGAGCTTGCTCTGTCCACTCCACGCATCGACCTGGTATTGCAGTACCTCCAGGACCGGTGCACCCCTTTCTTATGCAGTTGTCAAAAAACAGATTCAAATGAAAAACTTGACAAGAATGTTTTTCTGTCTTTTGCTTGCAATGTTGTTTGCTTGTGTTCTTTCTCGTTGAGTTGTTCGCAGTCCTTTTTTTTTATTTGTTTTGCAATAAACTGGTATTTAACCCCTGTGTGTTTGTGTTTTTCTTGATTTGTGTCAGTTTCTTGGTTTGTGTTTCCATGCTTCCATCCTTTTCAGCACAATGCATATGCTGCTGCAATGGCAGCTTTTCAGCAGACTGACAATATCTATTCTTTTAATTTGTATTTCTTTTGTCATGTCATTTTTTTTATTTTTCTTTTCGCAAAGTTTATTTCAGTCCACCACCCTTTTCCTACAAACCTATAGATAGCAAGGGCCAGAATTTCGACAAGACAGCCAGCTAATACACGCAGAGTGTGTAAAGGCCCGATATGAAGCCTACGTACAAGTCGAAGCTAGGATGATGCAGAGTCCTGTTGAACGGCTTGACTTTTCTCTACTTCCCTCTCTGTAGTCAATGAGTCGGCTAGTACTCCGACAGTCGAGGGATTTTCTGGCCTGTGTCTCCCTCTAGTGGGTTCCTTTGTCCACGTGAACAGGAGGCGGCTCTATGCAAATCCTAGCCCTCGTTAGGCACACCGAGGAGCACCCGATGGATACATGTGTTTGTAATCTGTATTTGGCCTTGCTTGCTTAAAGTTTGGATTGACGAGCAAACTGGCCTTGACCCCGAAGGTGCTAAATGGACAGGTGTCTGGGCGTGTTTAGACCATAGGCTATAGGAAGGAGGAAGTAGGCCTCAGGCATAGCTAGGTGTGAAAGTCTGAGGATTAGTGGCTTTGGGCAAACAGCAGGGAGCCAGACGGGAGGCAGCAGATCTCTGCGAGCGATTGACGTCGCCCTGGACGCCGCCGCTCGGAAAAGACGATAATTGGGTTATCGCTTCTCGGCCTTTTGGCTAAGATCAAGTGTAGTATCTGTTCTTATCAGTTTAATATCTGATACGTCCCCTATCTGGGGACCATATATTAAATGGATTTTTAGAACAGGGAGATGGAAGAAGAGCTTGCTCTGTCCACTCCACGCATCGACCTGGTATTGCAGTACCTCCAGGACCGGTGCACCCCTTTCTTATGCAGTTGTCAAAAAACAGATTCAAATGAAAAACTTGACAAGAATGTTTTTCTGTCTTTTGCTTGCAATGTTGTTTGCTTGTGTTCTTTCTCGTTGAGTTGTTCGCAGTCCTTTTTTTTTATTTGTTTTGCAATAAACTGGTATTTAACCCCTGTGTGTTTGTGTTTTTCTTGATTTGTGTCAGTTTCTTGGTTTGTGTTTCCATGCTTCCATCCTTTTCAGCACAATGCATATGCTGCTGCAATGGCAGCTTTTCAGCAGACTGACAATATCTATTCTTTTAATTTGTATTTCTTTTGTCATGTCATTTTTTTTATTTTTCTTTTCGCAAAGTTTATTTCAGTCCACCACCCTTTTCCTACAAACCTATAGATAGCAAGGGCCAGAATTTCGACAAGACAGCCAGCTAATACACGCAGAGTGTGTAAAGGCCCGATATGAAGCCTACGTACAAGTCGAAGCTAGGATGATGCAGAGTCCTGTTGAACGGCTTGACTTTTCTCTACTTCCCTCTCTGTAGTCAATGAGTCGGCTAGTACTCCGACAGTCGAGGGATTTTCTGGCCTGTGTCTCCCTCTAGTGGGTTCCTTTGTCCACGTGAACAGGAGGCGGCTCTATGCAAATCCTAGCCCTCGTTAGGCACACCGAGGAGCACCCGATGGATACATGTGTTTGTAATCTGTATTTGGCCTTGCTTGCTTAAAGTTTGGATTGACGAGCAAACTGGCCTTGACCCCGAAGGTGCTAAATGGACAGGTGTCTGGGCGTGTTTAGACCATAGGCTATAGGAAGGAGGAAGTAGGCCTCAGGCATAGCTAGGTGTGAAAGTCTGAGGATTAGTGGCTTTGGGCAAACAGCAGGGAGCCAGACGGGAGGCAGCAGATCTCTGCGAGCGATTGACGTCGCCCTGGACGCCGCTCGCTCGGAAAAGACGATAATTGGGTTATCGCTTCTCGGCCTTTTGGCTAAGATCAAGTGTAGTATCTGTTCTTATCAGTTTAATATCTGATACGTCCCCTATCTGGGGACCATATATTAAATGGATTTTTAGAACAGGGAGATGGAAGAAGAGCTTGCTCTGTCCACTCCACGCATCGACCTGGTATTGCAGTACCTCCAGGACCGGTGCACCCCTTTCTTATGCAGTTGTCAAAAAACAGATTCAAATGAAAAACTTGACAAGAATGTTTTTCTGTCTTTTGCTTGCAATGTTGTTTGCTTGTGTTCTTTCTCGTTGAGTTGTTCGCAGTCCTTTTTTTTTATTTGTTTTGCAATAAACTGGTATTTAACCCCTGTGTGTTTGTGTTTTTCTTGATTTGTGTCAGTTTCTTGGTTTGTGTTTCCATGCTTCCATCCTTTTCAGCACAATGCATATGCTGCTGCAATGGCAGCTTTTCAGCAGACTGACAATATCTATTCTTTTAATTTGTATTTCTTTTGTCATGTCATTTTTTTTATTTTTCTTTTCGCAAAGTTTATTTCAGTCCACCACCCTTTTCCTACAAACCTATAGATAGCAAGGGCCAGAATTTCGACAAGACAGCCAGCTAATACACGCAGAGTGTGTAAAGGCCCGATATGAAGCCTACGTACAAGTCGAAGCTAGGATGATGCAGAGTCCTGTTGAACGGCTTGACTTTTCTCTACTTCCCTCTCTGTAGTCAATGAGTCGGCTAGTACTCCGACAGTCGAGGGATTTTCTGGCCTGTGTCTCCCTCTAGTGGGTTCCTTTGTCCACGTGAACAGGAGGCGGCTCTATGCAAATCCTAGCCCTCGTTAGGCACACCGAGGAGCACCCGATGGATACATGTGTTTGTAATCTGTATTTGGCCTTGCTTGCTTAAAGTTTGGATTGACGAGCAAACTGGCCTTGACCCCGAAGGTGCTAAATGGACAGGTGTCTGGGCGTGTTTAGACCATAGGCTATAGGAAGGAGGAAGTAGGCCTCAGGCATAGCTAGGTGTGAAAGTCTGAGGATTAGTGGCTTTGGGCAAACAGCAGGGAGCCAGACGGGAGGCAGCAGATCTCTGCGAGCGATTGACGTCGCCCTGGACGCCGCTCGCTCGGAAAAGACGATAATTGGGTTATCGCTTCTCGGCCTTTTGGCTAAGATCAAGTGTAGTATCTGTTCTTATCAGTTTAATATCTGATACGTCCCCTATCTGGGGACCATATATTAAATGGATTTTTAGAACAGGGAGATGGAAGAAGAGCTTGCTCTGTCCACTCCACGCATCGACCTGGTATTGCAGTACCTCCAGGACCGGTGCACCCCTTTCTTATGCAGTTGTCAAAAAACAGATTCAAATGAAAAACTTGACAAGAATGTTTTTCTGTCTTTTGCTTGCAATGTTGTTTGCTTGTGTTCTTTCTCGTTGAGTTGTTCGCAGTCCTTTTTTTTTATTTGTTTTGCAATAAACTGGTATTTAACCCCTGTGTGTTTGTGTTTTTCTTGATTTGTGTCAGTTTCTTGGTTTGTGTTTCCATGCTTCCATCCTTTTCAGCACAATGCATATGCTGCTGCAATGGCAGCTTTTCAGCAGACTGACAATATCTATTCTTTTAATTTGTATTTCTTTTGTCATGTCATTTTTTTTATTTTTCTTTTCGCAAAGTTTATTTCAGTCCACCACCCTTTTCCTACAAACCTATAGATAGCAAGGGCCAGAATTTCGACAAGACAGCCAGCTAATACACGCAGAGTGTGTAAAGGCCCGATATGAAGCCTACGTACAAGTCGAAGCTAGGATGATGCAGAGTCCTGTTGAACGGCTTGACTTTTCTCTACTTCCCTCTCTGTAGTCAATGAGTCGGCTAGTACTCCGACAGTCGAGGGATTTTCTGGCCTGTGTCTCCCTCTAGTGGGTTCCTTTGTCCACGTGAACAGGAGGCGGCTCTATGCAAATCCTAGCCCTCGTTAGGCACACCGAGGAGCACCCGATGGATACATGTGTTTGTAATCTGTATTTGGCCTTGCTTGCTTAAAGTTTGGATTGACGAGCAAACTGGCCTTGACCCCGAAGGTGCTAAATGGACAGGTGTCTGGGCGTGTTTAGACCATAGGCTATAGGAAGGAGGAAGTAGGCCTCAGGCATAGCTAGGTGTGAAAGTCTGAGGATTAGTGGCTTTGGGCAAACAGCAGGGAGCCAGACGGGAGGCAGCAGATCTCTGCGAGCGATTGACGTCGCCCTGGACGCCGCTCGCTCGGAAAAGACGATAATTGGGTTATCGCTTCTCGGCCTTTTGGCTAAGATCAAGTGTAGTATCTGTTCTTATCAGTTTAATATCTGATACGTCCCCTATCTGGGGACCATATATTAAATGGATTTTTAGAACAGGGAGATGGAAGAAGAGCTTGCTCTGTCCACTCCACGCATCGACCTGGTATTGCAGTACCTCCAGGACCGGTGCACCCCTTTCTTATGCAGTTGTCAAAAAACAGATTCAAATGAAAAACTTGACAAGAATGTTTTTCTGTCTTTTGCTTGCAATGTTGTTTGCTTGTGTTCTTTCTCGTTGAGTTGTTCGCAGTCCTTTTTTTTTATTTGTTTTGCAATAAACTGGTATTTAACCCCTGTGTGTTTGTGTTTTTCTTGATTTGTGTCAGTTTCTTGGTTTGTGTTTCCATGCTTCCATCCTTTTCAGCACAATGCATATGCTGCTGCAATGGCAGCTTTTCAGCAGACTGACAATATCTATTCTTTTAATTTGTATTTCTTTTGTCATGTCATTTTTTTTATTTTTCTTTTCGCAAAGTTTATTTCAGTCCACCACCCTTTTCCTACAAACCTATAGATAGCAAGGGCCAGAATTTCGACAAGACAGCCAGCTAATACACGCAGAGTGTGTAAAGGCCCGATATGAAGCCTACGTACAAGTCGAAGCTAGGATGATGCAGAGTCCTGTTGAACGGCTTGACTTTTCTCTACTTCCCTCTCTGTAGTCAATGAGTCGGCTAGTACTCCGACAGTCGAGGGATTTTCTGGCCTGTGTCTCCCTCTAGTGGGTTCCTTTGTCCACGTGAACAGGAGGCGGCTCTATGCAAATCCTAGCCCTCGTTAGGCACACCGAGGAGCACCCGATGGATACATGTGTTTGTAATCTGTATTTGGCCTTGCTTGCTTAAAGTTTGGATTGACGAGCAAACTGGCCTTGACCCCGAAGGTGCTAAATGGACAGGTGTCTGGGCGTGTTTAGACCATAGGCTATAGGAAGGAGGAAGTAGGCCTCAGGCATAGCTAGGTGTGAAAGTCTGAGGATTAGTGGCTTTGGGCAAACAGCAGGGAGCCAGACGGGAGGCAGCAGATCTCTGCGAGCGATTGACGTCGCCCTGGACGCCGCTCGCTCGGAAAAGACGATAATTGGGTTATCGCTTCTCGGCCTTTTGGCTAAGATCAAGTGTAGTATCTGTTCTTATCAGTTTAATATCTGATACGTCCCCTATCTGGGGACCATATATTAAATGGATTTTTAGAACAGGGAGATGGAAGAAGAGCTTGCTCTGTCCACTCCACGCATCGACCTGGTATTGCAGTACCTCCAGGACCGGTGCACCCCTTTCTTATGCAGTTGTCAAAAAACAGATTCAAATGAAAAACTTGACAAGAATGTTTTTCTGTCTTTTGCTTGCAATGTTGTTTGCTTGTGTTCTTTCTCGTTGAGTTGTTCGCAGTCCTTTTTTTTTATTTGTTTTGCAATAAACTGGTATTTAACCCCTGTGTGTTTGTGTTTTTCTTGATTTGTGTCAGTTTCTTGGTTTGTGTTTCCATGCTTCCATCCTTTTCAGCACAATGCATATGCTGCTGCAATGGCAGCTTTTCAGCAGACTGACAATATCTATTCTTTTAATTTGTATTTCTTTTGTCATGTCATTTTTTTTATTTTTCTTTTCGCAAAGTTTATTTCAGTCCACCACCCTTTTCCTACAAACCTATAGATAGCAAGGGCCAGAATTTCGACAAGACAGCCAGCTAATACACGCAGAGTGTGTAAAGGCCCGATATGAAGCCTACGTACAAGTCGAAGCTAGGATGATGCAGAGTCCTGTTGAACGGCTTGACTTTTCTCTACTTCCCTCTCTGTAGTCAATGAGTCGGCTAGTACTCCGACAGTCGAGGGATTTTCTGGCCTGTGTCTCCCTCTAGTGGGTTCCTTTGTCCACGTGAACAGGAGGCGGCTCTATGCAAATCCTAGCCCTCGTTAGGCACACCGAGGAGCACCCGATGGATACATGTGTTTGTAATCTGTATTTGGCCTTGCTTGCTTAAAGTTTGGATTGACGAGCAAACTGGCCTTGACCCCGAAGGTGCTAAATGGACAGGTGTCTGGGCGTGTTTAGACCATAGGCTATAGGAAGGAGGAAGTAGGCCTCAGGCATAGCTAGGTGTGAAAGTCTGAGGATTAGTGGCTTTGGGCAAACAGCAGGGAGCCAGACGGGAGGCAGCAGATCTCTGCGAGCGATTGACGTCGCCCTGGACGCCGCTCGCTCGGAAAAGACGATAATTGGGTTATCGCTTCTCGGCCTTTTGGCTAAGATCAAGTGTAGTATCTGTTCTTATCAGTTTAATATCTGATACGTCCCCTATCTGGGGACCATATATTAAATGGATTTTTAGAACAGGGAGATGGAAGAAGAGCTTGCTCTGTCCACTCCACGCATCGACCTGGTATTGCAGTACCTCCAGGACCGGTGCACCCCTTTCTTATGCAGTTGTCAAAAAACAGATTCAAATGAAAAACTTGACAAGAATGTTTTTCTGTCTTTTGCTTGCAATGTTGTTTGCTTGTGTTCTTTCTCGTTGAGTTGTTCGCAGTCCTTTTTTTTTATTTGTTTTGCAATAAACTGGTATTTAACCCCTGTGTGTTTGTGTTTTTCTTGATTTGTGTCAGTTTCTTGGTTTGTGTTTCCATGCTTCCATCCTTTTCAGCACAATGCATATGCTGCTGCAATGGCAGCTTTTCAGCAGACTGACAATATCTATTCTTTTAATTTGTATTTCTTTTGTCATGTCATTTTTTTTATTTTTCTTTTCGCAAAGTTTATTTCAGTCCACCACCCTTTTCCTACAAACCTATAGATAGCAAGGGCCAGAATTTCGACAAGACAGCCAGCTAATACACGCAGAGTGTGTAAAGGCCCGATATGAAGCCTACGTACAAGTCGAAGCTAGGATGATGCAGAGTCCTGTTGAACGGCTTGACTTTTCTCTACTTCCCTCTCTGTAGTCAATGAGTCGGCTAGTACTCCGACAGTCGAGGGATTTTCTGGCCTGTGTCTCCCTCTAGTGGGTTCCTTTGTCCACGTGAACAGGAGGCGGCTCTATGCAAATCCTAGCCCTCGTTAGGCACACCGAGGAGCACCCGATGGATACATGTGTTTGTAATCTGTATTTGGCCTTGCTTGCTTAAAGTTTGGATTGACGAGCAAACTGGCCTTGACCCCGAAGGTGCTAAATGGACAGGTGTCTGGGCGTGTTTAGACCATAGGCTATAGGAAGGAGGAAGTAGGCCTCAGGCATAGCTAGGTGTGAAAGTCTGAGGATTAGTGGCTTTGGGCAAACAGCAGGGAGCCAGACGGGAGGCAGCAGATCTCTGCGAGCGATTGACGTCGCCCTGGACGCCGCTCGCTCGGAAAAGACGATAATTGGGTTATCGCTTCTCGGCCTTTTGGCTAAGATCAAGTGTAGTATCTGTTCTTATCAGTTTAATATCTGATACGTCCCCTATCTGGGGACCATATATTAAATGGATTTTTAGAACAGGGAGATGGAAGAAGAGCTTGCTCTGTCCACTCCACGCATCGACCTGGTATTGCAGTACCTCCAGGACCGGTGCACCCCTTTCTTATGCAGTTGTCAAAAAACAGATTCAAATGAAAAACTTGACAAGAATGTTTTTCTGTCTTTTGCTTGCAATGTTGTTTGCTTGTGTTCTTTCTCGTTGAGTTGTTCGCAGTCCTTTTTTTTTATTTGTTTTGCAATAAACTGGTATTTAACCCCTGTGTGTTTGTGTTTTTCTTGATTTGTGTCAGTTTCTTGGTTTGTGTTTCCATGCTTCCATCCTTTTCAGCACAATGCATATGCTGCTGCAATGGCAGCTTTTCAGCAGACTGACAATATCTATTCTTTTAATTTGTATTTCTTTTGTCATGTCATTTTTTTTATTTTTCTTTTCGCAAAGTTTATTTCAGTCCACCACCCTTTTCCTACAAACCTATAGATAGCAAGGGCCAGAATTTCGACAAGACAGCCAGCTAATACACGCAGAGTGTGTAAAGGCCCGATATGAAGCCTACGTACAAGTCGAAGCTAGGATGATGCAGAGTCCTGTTGAACGGCTTGACTTTTCTCTACTTCCCTCTCTGTAGTCAATGAGTCGGCTAGTACTCCGACAGTCGAGGGATTTTCTGGCCTGTGTCTCCCTCTAGTGGGTTCCTTTGTCCACGTGAACAGGAGGCGGCTCTATGCAAATCCTAGCCCTCGTTAGGCACACCGAGGAGCACCCGATGGATACATGTGTTTGTAATCTGTATTTGGCCTTGCTTGCTTAAAGTTTGGATTGACGAGCAAACTGGCCTTGACCCCGAAGGTGCTAAATGGACAGGTGTCTGGGCGTGTTTAGACCATAGGCTATAGGAAGGAGGAAGTAGGCCTCAGGCATAGCTAGGTGTGAAAGTCTGAGGATTAGTGGCTTTGGGCAAACAGCAGGGAGCCAGACGGGAGGCAGCAGATCTCTGCGAGCGATTGACGTCGCCCTGGACGCCGCTCGCTCGGAAAAGACGATAATTGGGTTATCGCTTCTCGGCCTTTTGGCTAAGATCAAGTGTAGTATCTGTTCTTATCAGTTTAATATCTGATACGTCCCCTATCTGGGGACCATATATTAAATGGATTTTTAGAACAGGGAGATGGAAGAAGAGCTTGCTCTGTCCACTCCACGCATCGACCTGGTATTGCAGTACCTCCAGGACCGGTGCACCCCTTTCTTATGCAGTTGTCAAAAAACAGATTCAAATGAAAAACTTGACAAGAATGTTTTTCTGTCTTTTGCTTGCAATGTTGTTTGCTTGTGTTCTTTCTCGTTGAGTTGTTCGCAGTCCTTTTTTTTTATTTGTTTTGCAATAAACTGGTATTTAACCCCTGTGTGTTTGTGTTTTTCTTGATTTGTGTCAGTTTCTTGGTTTGTGTTTCCATGCTTCCATCCTTTTCAGCACAATGCATATGCTGCTGCAATGGCAGCTTTTCAGCAGACTGACAATATCTATTCTTTTAATTTGTATTTCTTTTGTCATGTCATTTTTTTTATTTTTCTTTTCGCAAAGTTTATTTCAGTCCACCACCCTTTTCCTACAAACCTATAGATAGCAAGGGCCAGAATTTCGACAAGACAGCCAGCTAATACACGCAGAGTGTGTAAAGGCCCGATATGAAGCCTACGTACAAGTCGAAGCTAGGATGATGCAGAGTCCTGTTGAACGGCTTGACTTTTCTCTACTTCCCTCTCTGTAGTCAATGAGTCGGCTAGTACTCCGACAGTCGAGGGATTTTCTGGCCTGTGTCTCCCTCTAGTGGGTTCCTTTGTCCACGTGAACAGGAGGCGGCTCTATGCAAATCCTAGCCCTCGTTAGGCACACCGAGGAGCACCCGATGGATACATGTGTTTGTAATCTGTATTTGGCCTTGCTTGCTTAAAGTTTGGATTGACGAGCAAACTGGCCTTGACCCCGAAGGTGCTAAATGGACAGGTGTCTGGGCGTGTTTAGACCATAGGCTATAGGAAGGAGGAAGTAGGCCTCAGGCATAGCTAGGTGTGAAAGTCTGAGGATTAGTGGCTTTGGGCAAACAGCAGGGAGCCAGACGGGAGGCAGCAGATCTCTGCGAGCGATTGACGTCGCCCTGGACGCCGCTCGCTCGGAAAAGACGATAATTGGGTTATCGCTTCTCGGCCTTTTGGCTAAGATCAAGTGTAGTATCTGTTCTTATCAGTTTAATATCTGATACGTCCCCTATCTGGGGACCATATATTAAATGGATTTTTAGAACAGGGAGATGGAAGAAGAGCTTGCTCTGTCCACTCCACGCATCGACCTGGTATTGCAGTACCTCCAGGACCGGTGCACCCCTTTCTTATGCAGTTGTCTAAAAAACAGATTCAAATGAAAAACTTGACAAGAATGTTTTTCTGTCTTTTGCTTGCAATGTTGTTTGCTTGTGTTCTTTCTCGTTGAGTTGTTCGCAGTCCTTTTTTTTTATTTGTTTTGCAATAAACTGGTATTTAACCCCTGTGTGTTTGTGTTTTTCTTGATTTGTGTCAGTTTCTTGGTTTGTGTTTCCATGCTTCCATCCTTTTCAGCACAATGCATATGCTGCTGCAATGGCAGCTTTTCAGCAGACTGACAATATCTATTCTTTTAATTTGTATTTCTTTTGTCATGTCATTTTTTTTATTTTTCTTTTCGCAAAGTTTATTTCAGTCCACCACCCTTTTCCTACAAACCTATAGATAGCAAGGGCCAGAATTTCGACAAGACAGCCAGCTAATACACGCAGAGTGTGTAAAGGCCCGATATGAAGCCTACGTACAAGTCGAAGCTAGGATGATGCAGAGTCCTGTTGAACGGCTTGACTTTTCTCTACTTCCCTCTCTGTAGTCAATGAGTCGGCTAGTACTCCGACAGTCGAGGGATTTTCTGGCCTGTGTCTCCCTCTAGTGGGTTCCTTTGTCCACGTGAACAGGAGGCGGCTCTATGCAAATCCTAGCCCTCGTTAGGCACACCGAGGAGCACCCGATGGATACATGTGTTTGTAATCTGTATTTGGCCTTGCTTGCTTAAAGTTTGGATTGACGAGCAAACTGGCCTTGACCCCGAAGGTGCTAAATGGACAGGTGTCTGGGCGTGTTTAGACCATAGGCTATAGGAAGGAGGAAGTAGGCCTCAGGCATAGCTAGGTGTGAAAGTCTGAGGATTAGTGGCTTTGGGCAAACAGCAGGGAGCCAGACGGGAGGCAGCAGATCTCTGCGAGCGATTGACGTCGCCCTGGACGCCGCTCGCTCGGAAAAGACGATAATTGGGTTATCGCTTCTCGGCCTTTTGGCTAAGATCAAGTGTAGTATCTGTTCTTATCAGTTTAATATCTGATACGTCCCCTATCTGGGGACCATATATTAAATGGATTTTTAGAACAGGGAGATGGAAGAAGAGCTTGCTCTGTCCACTCCACGCATCGACCTGGTATTGCAGTACCTCCAGGACCGGTGCACCCCTTTCTTATGCAGTTGTCAAAAAACAGATTCAAATGAAAAACTTGACAAGAATGTTTTTCTGTCTTTTGCTTGCAATGTTGTTTGCTTGTGTTCTTTCTCGTTGAGTTGTTCGCAGTCCTTTTTTTTTATTTGTTTTGCAATAAACTGGTATTTAACCCCTGTGTGTTTGTGTTTTTCTTGATTTGTGTCAGTTTCTTGGTTTGTGTTTCCATGCTTCCATCCTTTTCAGCACAATGCATATGCTGCTGCAATGGCAGCTTTTCAGCAGACTGACAATATCTATTCTTTTAATTTGTATTTCTTTTGTCATGTCATTTTTTTTATTTTTCTTTTCGCAAAGTTTATTTCAGTCCACCACCCTTTTCCTACAAACCTATAGATAGCAAGGGCCAGAATTTCGACAAGACAGCCAGCTAATACACGCAGAGTGTGTAAAGGCCCGATATGAAGCCTACGTACAAGTCGAAGCTAGGATGATGCAGAGTCCTGTTGAACGGCTTGACTTTTCTCTACTTCCCTCTCTGTAGTCAATGAGTCGGCTAGTACTCCGACAGTCGAGGGATTTTCTGGCCTGTGTCTCCCTCTAGTGGGTTCCTTTGTCCACGTGAACAGGAGGCGGCTCTATGCAAATCCTAGCCCTCGTTAGGCACACCGAGGAGCACCCGATGGATACATGTGTTTGTAATCTGTATTTGGCCTTGCTTGCTTAAAGTTTGGATTGACGAGCAAACTGGCCTTGACCCCGAAGGTGCTAAATGGACAGGTGTCTGGGCGTGTTTAGACCATAGGCTATAGGAAGGAGGAAGTAGGCCTCAGGCATAGCTAGGTGTGAAAGTCTGAGGATTAGTGGCTTTGGGCAAACAGCAGGGAGCCAGACGGGAGGCAGCAGATCTCTGCGAGCGATTGACGTCGCCCTGGACGCCGCTCGCTCGGAAAAGACGATAATTGGGTTATCGCTTCTCGGCCTTTTGGCTAAGATCAAGTGTAGTATCTGTTCTTATCAGTTTAATATCTGATACGTCCCCTATCTGGGGACCATATATTAAATGGATTTTTAGAACAGGGAGATGGAAGAAGAGCTTGCTCTGTCCACTCCACGCATCGACCTGGTATTGCAGTACCTCCAGGACCGGTGCACCCCTTTCTTATGCAGTTGTCAAAAAACAGATTCAAATGAAAAACTTGACAAGAATGTTTTTCTGTCTTTTGCTTGCAATGTTGTTTGCTTGTGTTCTTTCTCGTTGAGTTGTTCGCAGTCCTTTTTTTTTATTTGTTTTGCAATAAACTGGTATTTAACCCCTGTGTGTTTGTGTTTTTCTTGATTTGTGTCAGTTTCTTGGTTTGTGTTTCCATGCTTCCATCCTTTTCAGCACAATGCATATGCTGCTGCAATGGCAGCTTTTCAGCAGACTGACAATATCTATTCTTTTAATTTGTATTTCTTTTGTCATGTCATTTTTTTTATTTTTCTTTTCGCAAAGTTTATTTCAGTCCACCACCCTTTTCCTACAAACCTATAGATAGCAAGGGCCAGAATTTCGACAAGACAGCCAGCTAATACACGCAGAGTGTGTAAAGGCCCGATATGAAGCCTACGTACAAGTCGAAGCTAGGATGATGCAGAGTCCTGTTGAACGGCTTGACTTTTCTCTACTTCCCTCTCTGTAGTCAATGAGTCGGCTAGTACTCCGACAGTCGAGGGATTTTCTGGCCTGTGTCTCCCTCTAGTGGGTTCCTTTGTCCACGTGAACAGGAGGCGGCTCTATGCAAATCCTAGCCCTCGTTAGGCACACCGAGGAGCACCCGATGGATACATGTGTTTGTAATCTGTATTTGGCCTTGCTTGCTTAAAGTTTGGATTGACGAGCAAACTGGCCTTGACCCCGAAGGTGCTAAATGGACAGGTGTCTGGGCGTGTTTAGACCATAGGCTATAGGAAGGAGGAAGTAGGCCTCAGGCATAGCTAGGTGTGAAAGTCTGAGGATTAGTGGCTTTGGGCAAACAGCAGGGAGCCAGACGGGAGGCAGCAGATCTCTGCGAGCGATTGACGTCGCCCTGGACGCCGCTCGCTCGGAAAAGACGATAATTGGGTTATCGCTTCTCGGCCTTTTGGCTAAGATCAAGTGTAGTATCTGTTCTTATCAGTTTAATATCTGATACGTCCCCTATCTGGGGACCATATATTAAATGGATTTTTAGAACAGGGAGATGGAAGAAGAGCTTGCTCTGTCCACTCCACGCATCGACCTGGTATTGCAGTACCTCCAGGACCGGTGCACCCCTTTCTTATGCAGTTGTCAAAAAACAGATTCAAATGAAAAACTTGACAAGAATGTTTTTCTGTCTTTTGCTTGCAATGTTGTTTGCTTGTGTTCTTTCTCGTTGAGTTGTTCGCAGTCCTTTTTTTTTATTTGTTTTGCAATAAACTGGTATTTAACCCCTGTGTGTTTGTGTTTTTCTTGATTTGTGTCAGTTTCTTGGTTTGTGTTTCCATGCTTCCATCCTTTTCAGCACAATGCATATGCTGCTGCAATGGCAGCTTTTCAGCAGACTGACAATATCTATTCTTTTAATTTGTATTTCTTTTGTCATGTCATTTTTTTTATTTTTCTTTTCGCAAAGTTTATTTCAGTCCACCACCCTTTTCCTACAAACCTATAGATAGCAAGGGCCAGAATTTCGACAAGACAGCCAGCTAATACACGCAGAGTGTGTAAAGGCCCGATATGAAGCCTACGTACAAGTCGAAGCTAGGATGATGCAGAGTCCTGTTGAACGGCTTGACTTTTCTCTACTTCCCTCTCTGTAGTCAATGAGTCGGCTAGTACTCCGACAGTCGAGGGATTTTCTGGCCTGTGTCTCCCTCTAGTGGGTTCCTTTGTCCACGTGAACAGGAGGCGGCTCTATGCAAATCCTAGCCCTCGTTAGGCACACCGAGGAGCACCCGATGGATACATGTGTTTGTAATCTGTATTTGGCCTTGCTTGCTTAAAGTTTGGATTGACGAGCAAACTGGCCTTGACCCCGAAGGTGCTAAATGGACAGGTGTCTGGGCGTGTTTAGACCATAGGCTATAGGAAGGAGGAAGTAGGCCTCAGGCATAGCTAGGTGTGAAAGTCTGAGGATTAGTGGCTTTGGGCAAACAGCAGGGAGCCAGACGGGAGGCAGCAGATCTCTGCGAGCGATTGACGTCGCCCTGGACGCCGCTCGCTCGGAAAAGACGATAATTGGGTTATCGCTTCTCGGCCTTTTGGCTAAGATCAAGTGTAGTATCTGTTCTTATCAGTTTAATATCTGATACGTCCCCTATCTGGGGACCATATATTAAATGGATTTTTAGAACAGGGAGATGGAAGAAGAGCTTGCTCTGTCCACTCCACGCATCGACCTGGTATTGCAGTACCTCCAGGACCGGTGCACCCCTTTCTTATGCAGTTGTCAAAAAACAGATTCAAATGAAAAACTTGACAAGAATGTTTTTCTGTCTTTTGCTTGCAATGTTGTTTGCTTGTGTTCTTTCTCGTTGAGTTGTTCGCAGTCCTTTTTTTTTATTTGTTTTGCAATAAACTGGTATTTAACCCCTGTGTGTTTGTGTTTTTCTTGATTTGTGTCAGTTTCTTGGTTTGTGTTTCCATGCTTCCATCCTTTTCAGCACAATGCATATGCTGCTGCAATGGCAGCTTTTCAGCAGACTGACAATATCTATTCTTTTAATTTGTATTTCTTTTGTCATGTCATTTTTTTTATTTTTCTTTTCGCAAAGTTTATTTCAGTCCACCACCCTTTTCCTACAAACCTATAGATAGCAAGGGCCAGAATTTCGACAAGACAGCCAGCTAATACACGCAGAGTGTGTAAAGGCCCGATATGAAGCCTACGTACAAGTCGAAGCTAGGATGATGCAGAGTCCTGTTGAACGGCTTGACTTTTCTCTACTTCCCTCTCTGTAGTCAATGAGTCGGCTAGTACTCCGACAGTCGAGGGATTTTCTGGCCTGTGTCTCCCTCTAGTGGGTTCCTTTGTCCACGTGAACAGGAGGCGGCTCTATGCAAATCCTAGCCCTCGTTAGGCACACCGAGGAGCACCCGATGGATACATGTGTTTGTAATCTGTATTTGGCCTTGCTTGCTTAAAGTTTGGATTGACGAGCAAACTGGCCTTGACCCCGAAGGTGCTAAATGGACAGGTGTCTGGGCGTGTTTAGACCATAGGCTATAGGAAGGAGGAAGTAGGCCTCAGGCATAGCTAGGTGTGAAAGTCTGAGGATTAGTGGCTTTGGGCAAACAGCAGGGAGCCAGACGGGAGGCAGCAGATCTCTGCGAGCGATTGACGTCGCCCTGGACGCCGCTCGCTCGGAAAAGACGATAATTGGGTTATCGCTTCTCGGCCTTTTGGCTAAGATCAAGTGTAGTATCTGTTCTTATCAGTTTAATATCTGATACGTCCCCTATCTGGGGACCATATATTAAATGGATTTTTAGAACAGGGAGATGGAAGAAGAGCTTGCTCTGTCCACTCCACGCATCGACCTGGTATTGCAGTACCTCCAGGACCGGTGCACCCCTTTCTTATGCAGTTGTCAAAAAACAGATTCAAATGAAAAACTTGACAAGAATGTTTTTCTGTCTTTTGCTTGCAATGTTGTTTGCTTGTGTTCTTTCTCGTTGAGTTGTTCGCAGTCCTTTTTTTTTATTTGTTTTGCAATAAACTGGTATTTAACCCCTGTGTGTTTGTGTTTTTCTTGATTTGTGTCAGTTTCTTGGTTTGTGTTTCCATGCTTCCATCCTTTTCAGCACAATGCATATGCTGCTGCAATGGCAGCTTTTCAGCAGACTGACAATATCTATTCTTTTAATTTGTATTTCTTTTGTCATGTCATTTTTTTTATTTTTCTTTTCGCAAAGTTTATTTCAGTCCACCACCCTTTTCCTACAAACCTATAGATAGCAAGGGCCAGAATTTCGACAAGACAGCCAGCTAATACACGCAGAGTGTGTAAAGGCCCGATATGAAGCCTACGTACAAGTCGAAGCTAGGATGATGCAGAGTCCTGTTGAACGGCTTGACTTTTCTCTACTTCCCTCTCTGTAGTCAATGAGTCGGCTAGTACTCCGACAGTCGAGGGATTTTCTGGCCTGTGTCTCCCTCTAGTGGGTTCCTTTGTCCACGTGAACAGGAGGCGGCTCTATGCAAATCCTAGCCCTCGTTAGGCACACCGAGGAGCACCCGATGGATACATGTGTTTGTAATCTGTATTTGGCCTTGCTTGCTTAAAGTTTGGATTGACGAGCAAACTGGCCTTGACCCCGAAGGTGCTAAATGGACAGGTGTCTGGGCGTGTTTAGACCATAGGCTATAGGAAGGAGGAAGTAGGCCTCAGGCATAGCTAGGTGTGAAAGTCTGAGGATTAGTGGCTTTGGGCAAACAGCAGGGAGCCAGACGGGAGGCAGCAGATCTCTGCGAGCGATTGACGTCGCCCTGGACGCCGCTCGCTCGGAAAAGACGATAATTGGGTTATCGCTTCTCGGCCTTTTGGCTAAGATCAAGTGTAGTATCTGTTCTTATCAGTTTAATATCTGATACGTCCCCTATCTGGGGACCATATATTAAATGGATTTTTAGAACAGGGAGATGGAAGAAGAGCTTGCTCTGTCCACTCCACGCATCGACCTGGTATTGCAGTACCTCCAGGACCGGTGCACCCCTTTCTTATGCAGTTGTCAAAAAACAGATTCAAATGAAAAACTTGACAAGAATGTTTTTCTGTCTTTTGCTTGCAATGTTGTTTGCTTGTGTTCTTTCTCGTTGAGTTGTTCGCAGTCCTTTTTTTTTATTTGTTTTGCAATAAACTGGTATTTAACCCCTGTGTGTTTGTGTTTTTCTTGATTTGTGTCAGTTTCTTGGTTTGTGTTTCCATGCTTCCATCCTTTTCAGCACAATGCATATGCTGCTGCAATGGCAGCTTTTCAGCAGACTGACAATATCTATTCTTTTAATTTGTATTTCTTTTGTCATGTCATTTTTTTTATTTTTCTTTTCGCAAAGTTTATTTCAGTCCACCACCCTTTTCCTACAAACCTATAGATAGCAAGGGCCAGAATTTCGACAAGACAGCCAGCTAATACACGCAGAGTGTGTAAAGGCCCGATATGAAGCCTACGTACAAGTCGAAGCTAGGATGATGCAGAGTCCTGTTGAACGGCTTGACTTTTCTCTACTTCCCTCTCTGTAGTCAATGAGTCGGCTAGTACTCCGACAGTCGAGGGATTTTCTGGCCTGTGTCTCCCTCTAGTGGGTTCCTTTGTCCACGTGAACAGGAGGCGGCTCTATGCAAATCCTAGCCCTCGTTAGGCACACCGAGGAGCACCCGATGGATACATGTGTTTGTAATCTGTATTTGGCCTTGCTTGCTTAAAGTTTGGATTGACGAGCAAACTGGCCTTGACCCCGAAGGTGCTAAATGGACAGGTGTCTGGGCGTGTTTAGACCATAGGCTATAGGAAGGAGGAAGTAGGCCTCAGGCATAGCTAGGTGTGAAAGTCTGAGGATTAGTGGCTTTGGGCAAACAGCAGGGAGCCAGACGGGAGGCAGCAGATCTCTGCGAGCGATTGACGTCGCCCTGGACGCCGCTCGCTCGGAAAAGACGATAATTGGGTTATCGCTTCTCGGCCTTTTGGCTAAGATCAAGTGTAGTATCTGTTCTTATCAGTTTAATATCTGATACGTCCCCTATCTGGGGACCATATATTAAATGGATTTTTAGAACAGGGAGATGGAAGAAGAGCTTGCTCTGTCCACTCCACGCATCGACCTGGTATTGCAGTACCTCCAGGACCGGTGCACCCCTTTCTTATGCAGTTGTCAAAAAACAGATTCAAATGAAAAACTTGACAAGAATGTTTTTCTGTCTTTTGCTTGCAATGTTGTTTGCTTGTGTTCTTTCTCGTTGAGTTGTTCGCAGTCCTTTTTTTTTATTTGTTTTGCAATAAACTGGTATTTAACCCCTGTGTGTTTGTGTTTTTCTTGATTTGTGTCAGTTTCTTGGTTTGTGTTTCCATGCTTCCATCCTTTTCAGCACAATGCATATGCTGCTGCAATGGCAGCTTTTCAGCAGACTGACAATATCTATTCTTTTAATTTGTATTTCTTTTGTCATGTCATTTTTTTTATTTTTCTTTTCGCAAAGTTTATTTCAGTCCACCACCCTTTTCCTACAAACCTATAGATAGCAAGGGCCAGAATTTCGACAAGACAGCCAGCTAATACACGCAGAGTGTGTAAAGGCCCGATATGAAGCCTACGTACAAGTCGAAGCTAGGATGATGCAGAGTCCTGTTGAACGGCTTGACTTTTCTCTACTTCCCTCTCTGTAGTCAATGAGTCGGCTAGTACTCCGACAGTCGAGGGATTTTCTGGCCTGTGTCTCCCTCTAGTGGGTTCCTTTGTCCACGTGAACAGGAGGCGGCTCTATGCAAATCCTAGCCCTCGTTAGGCACACCGAGGAGCACCCGATGGATACATGTGTTTGTAATCTGTATTTGGCCTTGCTTGCTTAAAGTTTGGATTGACGAGCAAACTGGCCTTGACCCCGAAGGTGCTAAATGGACAGGTGTCTGGGCGTGTTTAGACCATAGGCTATAGGAAGGAGGAAGTAGGCCTCAGGCATAGCTAGGTGTGAAAGTCTGAGGATTAGTGGCTTTGGGCAAACAGCAGGGAGCCAGACGGGAGGCAGCAGATCTCTGCGAGCGATTGACGTCGCCCTGGACGCCGCTCGCTCGGAAAAGACGATAATTGGGTTATCGCTTCTCGGCCTTTTGGCTAAGATCAAGTGTAGTATCTGTTCTTATCAGTTTAATATCTGATACGTCCCCTATCTGGGGACCATATATTAAATGGATTTTTAGAACAGGGAGATGGAAGAAGAGCTTGCTCTGTCCACTCCACGCATCGACCTGGTATTGCAGTACCTCCAGGACCGGTGCACCCCTTTCTTATGCAGTTGTCAAAAAACAGATTCAAATGAAAAACTTGACAAGAATGTTTTTCTGTCTTTTGCTTGCAATGTTGTTTGCTTGTGTTCTTTCTCGTTGAGTTGTTCGCAGTCCTTTTTTTTTATTTGTTTTGCAATAAACTGGTATTTAACCCCTGTGTGTTTGTGTTTTTCTTGATTTGTGTCAGTTTCTTGGTTTGTGTTTCCATGCTTCCATCCTTTTCAGCACAATGCATATGCTGCTGCAATGGCAGCTTTTCAGCAGACTGACAATATCTATTCTTTTAATTTGTATTTCTTTTGTCATGTCATTTTTTTTATTTTTCTTTTCGCAAAGTTTATTTCAGTCCACCACCCTTTTCCTACAAACCTATAGATAGCAAGGGCCAGAATTTCGACAAGACAGCCAGCTAATACACGCAGAGTGTGTAAAGGCCCGATATGAAGCCTACGTACAAGTCGAAGCTAGGATGATGCAGAGTCCTGTTGAACGGCTTGACTTTTCTCTACTTCCCTCTCTGTAGTCAATGAGTCGGCTAGTACTCCGACAGTCGAGGGATTTTCTGGCCTGTGTCTCCCTCTAGTGGGTTCCTTTGTCCACGTGAACAGGAGGCGGCTCTATGCAAATCCTAGCCCTCGTTAGGCACACCGAGGAGCACCCGATGGATACATGTGTTTGTAATCTGTATTTGGCCTTGCTTGCTTAAAGTTTGGATTGACGAGCAAACTGGCCTTGACCCCGAAGGTGCTAAATGGACAGGTGTCTGGGCGTGTTTAGACCATAGGCTATAGGAAGGAGGAAGTAGGCCTCAGGCATAGCTAGGTGTGAAAGTCTGAGGATTAGTGGCTTTGGGCAAACAGCAGGGAGCCAGACGGGAGGCAGCAGATCTCTGCGAGCGATTGACGTCGCCCTGGACGCCGCTCGCTCGGAAAAGACGATAATTGGGTTATCGCTTCTCGGCCTTTTGGCTAAGATCAAGTGTAGTATCTGTTCTTATCAGTTTAATATCTGATACGTCCCCTATCTGGGGACCATATATTAAATGGATTTTTAGAACAGGGAGATGGAAGAAGAGCTTGCTCTGTCCACTCCACGCATCGACCTGGTATTGCAGTACCTCCAGGACCGGTGCACCCCTTTCTTATGCAGTTGTCAAAAAACAGATTCAAATGAAAAACTTGACAAGAATGTTTTTCTGTCTTTTGCTTGCAATGTTGTTTGCTTGTGTTCTTTCTCGTTGAGTTGTTCGCAGTCCTTTTTTTTTATTTGTTTTGCAATAAACTGGTATTTAACCCCTGTGTGTTTGTGTTTTTCTTGATTTGTGTCAGTTTCTTGGTTTGTGTTTCCATGCTTCCATCCTTTTCAGCACAATGCATATGCTGCTGCAATGGCAGCTTTTCAGCAGACTGACAATATCTATTCTTTTAATTTGTATTTCTTTTGTCATGTCATTTTTTTTATTTTTCTTTTCGCAAAGTTTATTTCAGTCCACCACCCTTTTCCTACAAACCTATAGATAGCAAGGGCCAGAATTTCGACAAGACAGCCAGCTAATACACGCAGAGTGTGTAAAGGCCCGATATGAAGCCTACGTACAAGTCGAAGCTAGGATGATGCAGAGTCCTGTTGAACGGCTTGACTTTTCTCTACTTCCCTCTCTGTAGTCAATGAGTCGGCTAGTACTCCGACAGTCGAGGGATTTTCTGGCCTGTGTCTCCCTCTAGTGGGTTCCTTTGTCCACGTGAACAGGAGGCGGCTCTATGCAAATCCTAGCCCTCGTTAGGCACACCGAGGAGCACCCGATGGATACATGTGTTTGTAATCTGTATTTGGCCTTGCTTGCTTAAAGTTTGGATTGACGAGCAAACTGGCCTTGACCCCGAAGGTGCTAAATGGACAGGTGTCTGGGCGTGTTTAGACCATAGGCTATAGGAAGGAGGAAGTAGGCCTCAGGCATAGCTAGGTGTGAAAGTCTGAGGATTAGTGGCTTTGGGCAAACAGCAGGGAGCCAGACGGGAGGCAGCAGGATCC